>NC_043700.1:3433189-3592897 GCF_006229205.1 Suricata suricatta | reverse complement strand
TTTTTTTTTTTTTTTTTTTTTTTTTTTTGCCTCTTGGAACAAAGCTTTTATTTATTTTTTTTTGCTCCATAATATTTTATTGTCAAATTGTTTTCCATACAACACCCAGTGCTCTTCCCCTTAAGTGCCCTCCACCATCACCACCACCTCCTTTCCTGACCAGTGCTCTTAACCCAACCTTCAGAGCAAAACTGTGTTCACAGCTACTAACTCATGTTATTCTGAAGTTAGGCCTTTGCAAATGTCTGACCTCTCTTTTTCATCTGCTTACAATTTGTGGAAACCCCTTTATGTCATAATCTTCACGCACAGCACGCGCTGACTCCAGTCATGTTTGGATATCCCTGTAGTCCGTACCATTCTCTGGGTAACCCACCTCATTAAACCTTTCCCAAACCTTGCTTTGGCTTTCTACTCTGTGCTACATGTCAATATTATATCACACCTTCGTTATCATGTACATGCACAAATAGATGCACTAAAACCATGTACTTGTTATTTTCTATTTAATATATGCACTCCAGGAGAGACAGAGAATAATTTGAGTAATAATATGCAGAATTTGTAACTGTTCTAAAATAATATTGGGATAAAAATACTGAATACGTACAAGTTTTGTTAGAAAGTCTTGTGGTGGGGGGCCTGGATGGCTCAGTCAGTTAAGCAGCCAACTTCGGCTCAGATCATGATTTGCAGTTCATGAGTTCGAGTCCTATGTAGAGCTCTGTTCTGACAGCTCAGAGCCTGGAGCCTGCTTCAGAGTCTGTGTCTCCCTCTCTCTGACCCTCCCCTGCTCATGCTCTGTCTTTCTGTCTTCCAAAAATAAATAAATGTTAAAAAGCTTTAAAAGAAAATTTTTGATAAGAACACAAAGATGATTGTTGCATTAATAGAAATACTGCCCATGACTTCTGTACAAGCTAAGGGTATACAAAGTAAGAAAGAAAATGTTTCTGTGGAAGAAATACATGAGAAAGTAAAAAAAAAGGACAAAGATAAAAGAAAATAAACAGAAAACAAGATGCTGATTCACATGCATTTTTATTTTATGTATTTATTTAAAATTTTGTTTAACTTTTTTTTTTTTTTTTTTTTTTTTTGAGGAGAGAGAGACAGACAGAGCACAAGCAGGGGAGTGGCAGGTAGAGATACACACATACAGAATCCAAATCCAGGCCCTGAGCTGTCAGCACAGGGCCCAACACTGGGCTCAAACTCACAAACTGTGAGATCATGACCCTGAGCCAAAGTTGGACTCTTAACTGACTGAACCACCCAGGCACCTCTGAGTCATTTTTATTTTAAATCAAAATAAATTTTAATAGACTAACTTCACTGGATTTAAAAAATGCAACTACTCTCTTAATAAAAGAGTCAAGGTAAAAATAATGGGAAAATAAGAATTACAAGTAAAAACCAAGGAAAATTTACCAGCTCAAAGCAAGATGATTTAGCAACATCATGATAAGACATCACGAAACTTTACACAAAAGGCATTAGTAGAGATATAGAAATTATACACCATGGTGAAAAGATAAGTCCACTAAATTATATAAAATTCATAAACTTGTATTCACAGCAGAGCTTTGAAGTAGAAAAAAAATATATAAAGTGTAAAGTGGCAGAATTATAAGGAGAAGCTGACAATTCTGATGTGAGCCTGTAAAATACCTAGTATCAGAAACTTATAAATAAAGCAGACCAAACCTTTTTCAAGTTAGAAGTCCTTTGTACCAATTAGCTGTCTTGCTTTTATTTTTTAATTTGGTTTAAGTTTATTTATCTGGAGGCAGAAGTGGGTGCCCTGTCAGTGCGGAGACTGATCTGGGGCCCGTCAAGGACTGTGAGGTCACGCGCTGAGCCAAAAATCAAGCGTCATACGCTTAACCAACCAAACCACCCAGGTGCTCCCTGTCATGCTTTAGTGAATGCTTTACTTAATGTATAAGGAATATACATTATTTTATTTAAAAAAATGGGACAGTTTTAAACGTTAAGTGCTCTTGCAAAGGAAAGGTGAACATCATCCTAGAAATTGATATCAGACAACCTCTGCTAGGGTCATTAAATTATACATCCTTAAAAATATACAAAAAAAAAACCCCAACCAAAAGCAATTCCATACAGTTGAACATTAAGAACAAAGATTCTCATTTCATGTTACCCCCAAATAAATTCCAGATGTATTAAAATCCCAAACATGAATAATACATTTTAAATAATTATATAGTTTTTATCATAGTTATAATAGAAAAATATACTTATATATGGTGTCATATATGACTTGTATATGACAAAGTATATGTATATTTAACCTTAGGTGGAGAAAAGTTGGGGGGCAATGTAAAATAGTGGGATATTATTTAATTAAGTTATAAAAATTCATATCATAGAAAGATTGAAAAATTGAATAGTACATCAAAATTAAATGATCCAGAAGATTACATGAAACAGACAATATGATGAAGATAAGCAGTAGTCTTGAGACTTTATTTACAACATTTCATCAATTATATATATGTACACACACACACATATAACATTAAGTAACATTTATGTGTATGTACACATGGGCATACACACATACATATACACACATGTATATGTAATGTAAATAACTACAAGTCAGTGAGAAAAAGAGAAAATAATCTAATAAAAAGTTAGTAAGGATAAGGCATGGAGCAGGAAGCCTGACTAGTAGAAAATATGACCAGCCTTGTCAGACTCTGGAAATTCAAATTAAGAAGCAACGAGATAACATTTGATTGACATCAAATTGGCAAGTACTGTCTAACTGTCTAAAATATGGAATCCCAAATGTGTAGGACAGTGTGTCGGAGTGGTAACTCCCAGATTGCTGATGGCAGTGCAAATTAGTATAGCGGTTTTGAAAAGCAAATTGGCACTGTTCTTTTTTTAATTTTTTGAGAGAGAGACAGAGACAGTGTGAGCAGAGGCAGGCAGAGAGAGAGGGAGACACAGAATCTGAAGTAGGCTCCAGGCTCTGAGCTGTCAGCACAGACCCCGACGTGGGGCTTGAACCCACAGACCGTGAGATCATGACCTGAGCTGAAGTCGGACGCTTAATCGACTGACCGACCCAGGCGCCCCGCGTTGGCACTGTTAAAGTTAAAAATGTTTGTACTTATGAACCAGTCATGATTCACATAGGTCCTAAGACATGTACAAGATCGTTCATTCCAAAACTATTTGTAATAGTGGGGGGATTGGAAACAGCCCTCATGCCTGTCAGCAGTGTGGTGGATATATAAATTCTCTAATATTCATGTGCACATTATACTTTAGAGCAGTTAAAACAAGGTAATGTATAGCTTTCAATTTTGAATTGATTTCCAAAAACAAAAGAGAAAGTGGCAGAATAAGATACATGTGACAGATTTCCCAAATTTAAAATATGAATTTTATGTATAAAATTATAAACACTTTTTGTGTTTACACCAAACTAACAATAGTGAATAGAGAATAGAGATGCAAGTCCATCTTTATTGTTTGTAGGGAGAGAAGAAAATATAAGGTGCTTTGAGTTGACTTAAAATAATTATTTCTGGAAAAACATCTACTGCTCTTTTGATAAGGGGTTAACAATTTAAATTTCTACCTTCAAGTACAAGAGTGACATAATGTCCTTTGCATTTTTCTATGAAATTCCTAAGAGGAAAATAACTAAGCAAATAATTTTTTTCTTGTGTTCTTGGTACCATTTTATGGTGCCTTCTTTGTTCTAATTCCAGGGATCTTATTGATTGTAATTTTCAAATACTTCCTCCAGATAAGAGCGTGGAGAGCTCAATCAGATGATGATAAGGATAAAATAGAGGTATACCACAGGGGCTTCTAAATCTTGCAGTTCTATATTCTTTGTTTATAATCAATATATGGGACAAAAACAAGGACAGAACGTGTTGGCAGAAATAGGCCATCACACCAAAAAAAAGAAGGTGGCCAGTGGATGCTGTTATTTTGTATCTTGGATCAATGGAAATGTTTGTAACAAACACGTGTGTGTTAGCGTTTCCCACCCAGTACGGGCTTTCGCTGGAAACATTCCGATGATGTTTCTGACGACTCCAAGGAGGGAAGAAAGAGAATGTAAAATAGGACCATACGAGCCAAGAGTGTGTTTTCTCAAGTCTGACCAGTCGGCCTGCATGTTCCGTGACGGCATGGATGTAGGAGAAGGGCGTGAGATGAGGGAGTCTAGAATGGCCGTGGGCTTTGGAAACTGTGAGAACTTGGAACACACTCGGATGGAGGAGAAGGGGGAGGAGCAGGCGTCCAAGCGGCCTGCCCAGGTGTGCGTGGCTCTCACGCCACGGAGCCGTCAGGCTTGTGCGGTGCTGGTTCCAGACGTACCGGAGGGACCTAGGAATAAATACACACAAAGGCAGATTTTTAATTCATTAGAGGAGTTCTTCAAGGATTTAGTTGTGTGTAGACCTCGGAGGCTTGCTGCGTATACAGTTGGACTTGGGATCTTTGACGTGACCTTCTCTTCTCAGATCTCCAAACCTGATTTACCGGACGTCAAGTCCACGGCTGTTCCTTGACCGTCCTGTTCCGTACCTGTAATCGCGGTAGCTATGCTTCAGAACTAAGACGTGAAGGAACAGTAGTTGGCAGCTGTCATTCATGACTGGACACATAACCCTACACCTTCTGAAGTACATATCCAAACTCTTCTTTTTAATTCTGGTCATCTTCTGGATTTCTTGAAGTAAGTTAAATACATATATCCATTTTCACTGAAATAAAATATTGCTGCCACAAGGCTGCCTCTCAGGGAAATCCCTCTGTTCTGTAGGATTTTATTTGTAGTTAGTGTAACTATGTTTATATTAAATCTTCAAAGAACATGACTAAACATTTAATACTTTTTAACCAACTTATATTTGTAAGTCTCTTCTGCATGTTGCACATGGAAAAGATGTTCAGTGATCAGTTCGCCTGTAAAGATAAAGTAGCTAGTTTCCTGGTTGTACAGATCAAACACCCCTTAACATATGACTATTTTATTTTCCTTATTTATTTATTATGACTTACCCTTTAAAAATATTTTGAAGTATCATTTAGTGAACACCAGAGAAAAATTTTACACTCCTGAATATAGGCTGATATAGCATTACACAGTTTTCAAGTTTATTTATCATGAGAGAGAGAGACACACAGAGACAGAGACAGAGAGACAGAGAGACAGAGAGAGAACGGGAGTGCGCACACACGCCTGACTGCTCAAGCATGGAAGGGGCAGGGAGTAAGAGAGAGCAGGGAAGGGCAGGGGCAAAGAGAACGAGCAAGAGAGAGAACCCCAAGCAGACTCCACACTGTCGATGCAGAGTCTGTCGTGGGGCTCAAACCTGTGAACCCTGAGATCATGACCTGAACTGAAGGCAGATTCTTGACCGACTGAGGCACCCTGGTACCCCTTGTTACACGTTTTTAAAAGAATTTCAAACATTATAGTTTGTAAATTTTAAAAATTTACATAGTTTGAGTAAATAAGAGTTGAAATGTATATTATTTAAATTTGTTTAGACAAAGGATTAACACCCTGACACCTCCTGTCCACCAGATGGTGTTCTGTTAGCTCACGTTCTAAATTAAGAACTTCCCCTTCAGTCTGTTTTATGAAAAGCTCCAGTATATTCTAAACCCAGCAATTGCCTTTTTAATTTTTTCAAACATTTTATTTTTTTGTCTTTATATACCACCAGCATCTTAAATAGTCTATTTCAAGTGAAGCCTATTACTGCCTCTCCACTCATATAAATAATAAAAATCATCACACGTTACCCTTCATGATTTTTTTCTCTTAGTGATGCCACATGCCTGGGAGATTATTTTTACCATTAATGATGCCATCTGGGCTTCAAAATTTGGTGCTGTCTATTTTCCTTCAATCTCAGGACCCAGAAGATTCTTTTTCATTTCAATCTTTCAAGACTACTGTTTTTACCTTAATGAAAGCCATTAACTTCTTCTTCCTAACTGTCTCACCATCTGTCTCTCTTTTCTGCAATGTATTTTATAAAAAACTGTCAGGGTAATCCTCCTAAGGCTAAATAAATACCTTGTGCAATTTGCCATGATCTCTCTGATTAAATGTAAATAAACCATGTACCTGTCATATTACCTCTTTCTCTGTTTTGGGTGTTCCTTGCTTCCTCAGACTCCTCTATGAATTTTCCTGGAGAGCTAACTGGCCAATAGGATGAATATTCTCTGTTGAACTTTGGGGCACAGGACGGATTTTGATGGAAAGGCAAAGAAGGTCTGGTGAGGGATATTTGAGTGGAAGGAAAGCAATAGCTAGTGAAGGACGCATTTAAGATTCCTGGGCAAAAATCTAGATCTCGTTGAGGCTGGAGATCAGCCAGCATCATTCCCTGACTCACAGGGAATGGCAGTGAGACAAGAATTAGAAGAACCGTTACGATCGAAGGGGCACAGAGAAAGTAACAGAGGAAACCGGCCCACAGGACAGAGGGTGTGGGAGCGTGGGGGCTCTGGATTTCAGAGGGAGGCTCTGCTGGGGTGCCACAGAAGCTGGCTGGGAAATGGGCAAATTGCATTCCTGAGAGGCTCTGTCCTCTCCAAGCTAGAGAGGCTCATTGCGGTGCAAGGGAAGCTGGAGATGCGGCTGATGATTTAGGGGTGATGGGAGCCCCCCTGCATCCAGATGGGGCCAAGAAAATCCATCTGAGCAAACATATGCCAAGGAGCTGAATTATTCCCAAGAACTCTATTTAGACACGCTATTCAAACAGTGTCCTACCAAGAGCCGTTGACGTGAAAGGATTTTTCTCCCCAGAGTGTAAGATTAACGGACATTGAGGTGAGGGTCTACCATATACTTAGGAAGAGATTTCTTTTTAAACTGCTGTTATTTCAGTGTTGCAATTTTCAAGCTCCACTTCGGTAAATATTTGGGGTTGTAACATTTGACTTTGGGGAAATTGGTGATGTATCTTTGAAAAAGAAATCTTTCTATCCACACATGCTCAGTTTTTCATAGGGTGTAGTTTTTACTAGGTTTCCCTCATCGTGATGTTCTGATTTCTCAATTTGGGATATTTCTGCAAACACGGAAGTATGAAGATGGCACGCTTACAGTGAAATCCAGCAAGCATCTGCTAAGCGTTCTATGTGTGGGGCCATCTGTTAGGATCTGAGGTTCATAGATGCTTCTGGCGGGAGCACTCTGTTTGCCATCATCGTGGCATTGAGGTGTCCCACAATACTATCGGACAGGACAGATGACTCTCTATAACATTAGGAATGACTATTGAATTCATGGTATTCAGTTAGGCTTCATGAAAACGCAGGCACACATATCCTACATGCAGCTGAAGAGTGCATGTTCAGAAGCACAAGCTTCATGTGTAACTAAAAGGAATTCTTTCAACTTAAACCATTCTCTGTTGACTCAGAGATTCCCCACACCTACCCCCATTCTTTTCTTCCCCTTAGAAAGGGGTGTGGGCTGGGGCACGTGGGTGGCTCAGTCGGTGAAGCCTCTGACTTCGGCTTAAGTCGTGATCTCATGGTTTGTAAGTTCAAGCCCCATGCCAGGCTCTGCTCACAGCTGGGAGCCTGGAACCTACTTCAGATTCTGTGTCTCCCTCTCTTTCTTCCCCTCCCCCACTCATTCTCCCTCTCTCTGTCTCCGTCTCTGTCTCTCTCTTTCTGTCTCTGTCTCTTGTACTCTCTCAAAAATATATCAAACACTAAAAAAGATAAAAAAAAAGAAAGCGATGTGGGCTTAGTAGACGGGGTGCTTAGAATCTTGTTCCACATCCTCTGTTAACATACCACATCCATACCGTTGACCCTTGAACCACGTGGGGGCTGGAGGCACTGACCCCACTGCAGTTGAAAATTCACATTTGACTTTTCAGCTCCAAAACACTTCATCACAATATACTAATAACCTCCTGTTGACCAGAAGCCTTACCTATAACAAAAACGGTTAACACATATTTTTTATGATGTCTATATTACATGTTACATACTGTATTGTTCTAATAAAGGAATCTAGAGAAAAGTAACCATCATGAAGAAAATCAAACCAAAGAGAAAATATATTTACAGTCCTGTACTGTATGTCTAAAAAAATCTTCACATAAGTCGATCCATGCAGCTCAAACCTGTTCTGTTCAAGAGTTCATTGCGATTCGAATTATATGCCCCACGAGGCATCCGGAGTTACACTGAAGTATCATGGAACAGAGAAATCATCAGGTTGTCAGCATTAATGCACATGGAGAGCATTGTTAAGTCACTGCCATTACTCCAGAATCCTAGTGCTGGAATGGGGCCCAGAGCATTCCCATGGTTGACCCCAGACAGCTGGACCCACAGGCACTGGGACCCCTGGGTTCCGTAAGCCTCTGTGTGCGCCATGAAGATAATACACTGAGTGTCCACTTGTCCACTTGTAAAGAATGGAGTCCTGAACAGTTGAATAGTTCTGAGCCTTGAATCCCTCCCAGACAAAATGAGGGAGGTGGTCTTAGGATTCCGTAGGTCATTTTGAAGCATCAGACACTTAGAAGTCCTTGTGTTCTTCCTTCTTTTAGACCCAGAAAGCTAACAGACCCCACAGGGAGAAAGCACAGGTAATACTAAGAGTAATTCATATCATTTTCACTTACATCATGCCTGCTAAAAGCTGGTGTGGAAATTTATTGTTTTCTGTACTTAAAAACAATAGTATTTATGTCTTTCTTTGGACCTTGAAATCCCAAGTCTGTCAAGGAACGTTTGTTCTCAAAGGGGTATTTACTATAGCTGTTGGAAGAGACCGGAGACATGAGCTGTGAGCAGAGAGCGTCGGTGTGCCCGGAGACGTGAGGGTCTGGGCTGCACTATGAGGAGGGCAGCCCCTCACCCTGCCTTCTGGAGACGGAGCTCAGCCTGTGCATGAGCGCTGGTCGGTCAGGAACCTCTCTGTCTCTGGCAATGCTTGTTTACTGGAATTGAGTTTCTCTTTGAAGGGGAATCTTACCTCTGGCCCCATGACCTAACACTGCCTCCCAACAAACACAACCTTTCCTTTGTCCCGTATGTCCTTAGCCTCGTGAAGTTTATTCTTTATTAATTATACTGTCCTCTGTCTGCGAGAATGTAAGTAGCGGCTGAGGTGCTGGTTTTCCTACAGGATGAAAGGGACTTAAATCCCATCTACACCACTTCCTTTCTGAGCGATCTTCAACAAGTTGCTTGATTTTCTACAGTCTCACTGAGTGGACGGCTTCTACACCTATTTAAATCTTTTCCTTTGGCATCATGGCCCCCAGTCTTGTGTATTATGTAATAAAGAAGGAAACAGATCAGTCGGGATCTACCAGTAAGAGGCAGGACACGACTGGGTGTCGGTGGAGCCGGAGATGGAAAACATGAGAGGAGCAGCCCCCAGAGGGAGACCAGGAGTCCACGTCGCGCCTGTGGTCCACGCCTGGCGGGGTCAGCTTTGAAAGTCATCATGTTTGCTCCCCTGACACAAAACTGTGGGCTAGGATCCCAGATGGAAAGAGATCGTGAGGGTCCAGGGAGGGGGGTCGCTTGAGGTGCAGATGCTAGGGTGGGTAATGCTTCTTTTCAGGCAGAAGGATTGTAACTGCGTCCTTTAATATTATCAGATCCCCTAACCCAGCCTTTAAAGTAATTAACATTTAGTTTTGAGAGAGATACAGAGAGACAGAGAGCAAACAGGGGATGGGTAGAGAGAGAAGGAAAGACACAGAATCCGAAGCAGCCTCCAGGCTCTGGGCTGTCAGCACCGAGCCCGATGTGGGGCTTGAACTCAGAAACCACAGGATCATGGCCGGAGCTGAAGTTGAGCTTAACCAACTGAGCCACCCAGGCGCCCCCCGCCCCCCAACTTCTCCAGCCTTGATAGTATCGTGCTGTGCTCATATGACGGACTTCACAGCTGGGGAGCAGGGAGCTTCCTCACATCCTGTCCCCCCCACCCCCGCGCCGTAATACAGAAACATTCTAGGGTGGTGCGCGCCACCTGCCCGGCCTCCGGAGAGTCACCAGATGTCTCCTGGCCCATCTTGCCGGAAATGAGACCAGGCCCTCTGTCCCCTGGAGTGCTGCATGCGGCTCACTTCCGGAATCCCTGGAGGGCCGTCTCAGCGTCCTGCCCCCCACCGAGACCCTCCAGAAACCTCGCGGAAGCAGCATTTTAAATCCCTGCTCCAAATGTTATCAATGCCGAGAAATTGGGAATAAATATTAAAAATAAATCAACTATTTTATCCTTAACTCGTTGAAGCTGAATAATGCAGAAAGCTCACATACTGCCTGGGACTAACCATAGTTTATCAGGTGTGGCAAGAATATCTCAAAATATATTCAAAAATGGCATGAATACTATATGACTATAATATATGAATAAAACAGTGACATATTAAACATAGAATAACATTCTGTATTCATGTGCCTTGCTTCCCAGATTTGTTTTTTTATTTTAGAGCTTTCATAGACATTATTTTACAGAAATCTCCACTTGTAGTTTACATGACTATGCCACATTTGTCACAGGTCACAAACCAATATTGCTACATTATTGCTAACTCACATCCATCCTTTATCTGATCTCTCTAGCTTTTAACCAAAAGTCCTTTTTCCATTCTGGGATCACATCTAGGAAACACATTCCGTTTATTCAGCGTGTCTTCCTGGCTCTTCTTGGCCGTGATAGTTTCTCCAGCTTTCCTCCTTTTGCTGACCTTGACGTTGTGTAGCATCCTGGTCAGGGATTTGTCAGAGTGACACTCAGCTGTGATCTGTCTGATGTTTTCTCATGGCTACCCCTGGGGTTGTGGGTTTTGAGGAGGAAGACCAGACATAAAGCACCCTCCTCAGCACATCGCAGCAAAGGGCCACACCATGAGCGAGTGTGGACGTGGCCACACTGCGTTTGCTAGACTCCACCTCCTAGAGCCTCTGCTTTTCTGCCTTCCCAACCCTAGTCTTTGGAAGGAAGTCACGAGGCGCGTCTAGAGAGATGGACAGAGTGTCTCTAAATTGTTGAGTGTGGTTCTATGCAGGAATCCCTCTCTTCCCTATGTGCTTATTTATCCACCTCATTCAGGATTCATGGATATTTATTTTATGCTTGGGGTCACCCAGATCCACTTCTACCTGTCCTCTTCACATCCTGGTGTTATTCCCACCACCGTCCACAAAGCAGTGACACCTGTCCATCAGCAATCACTCTGCCCCCCTGTCTGTGTGCAGTGCCCCGTGGTGTGGGACAGTGGTCACTAGGCATGGACGTGGTCACAGGTCACCGCATCCCAGCAGGGACGACTTTCACAGCAGTTGGAACCGGCCGATGGTCGGAATGGGCGCATTTTGTCTCAAGGACCCAGATCTGCTTCCCTGTCGCAGGTTTTGACTCAGTTATCATATCACTCAGCGATCTCCTGACACTTTTGGTTCATCAGCCCCTTTCCCTAGGAGCACTGGGAGCTTCCTTAAGAGAACATCTGGAACACTCTTTTTTTTTTTTTTTTTTTTTTTTTTACTGAGGGCTTCATCTGCCTCAGGACTTCCACATATATGTTTTTAGTCTTCATTTTGAAGCATCCCATACAAACTTTACCCAGAATCCTTCCAAAGTTACCACCTTGTATACCCAAAGTGCAGTTATCAAAATGTTCGTGGTGACACAATATTATTACCTAAATACTGAGATTTCTCCCATTTTTCTGTCCCAGGATTCCACCCAGGACCCTAGTGTCACTTTTGTTCTATTATGACCCCAACAGTTTGGGAAATTATTGATCACTTACTTTATAGAAGGTGTCTTAACTTGGGTCTGTCTGATGTTTTCTCATTATTTGGTTGAATTATGCATTTGTGGCCACAACACCAAAGAAGTGACTGGAACTTTGCACAAGCACATGATGTCCACACGGCCTTTCAGTTCTGTAGCTAACACAAAAGACTTGGTTAAGGTGGTGTAGGGTGAGTGTCTCCCCTGTAGAGTTACCTTTTTTTCCTCTTTAAAATTCATGAGCATCTTGAGGGATTTTATTACCATCCACAGAGCCTATTTGTCCTCAAACTTTTTCTTAGCGTTTTCTTTTCATTTTTATTAAAATTTTTTAATGTTTTTATTTATTTTTGAGAGACGGAGAGAGACAGTGTGAGCAGGGGAGGGTCAGAGAGAGAGGGAGACACAGAATCCAAAGCAGGCTCCAGGTTCTGAGCTGTCAGCACAGAGCCCGACGCGGGGCTTGAACCCACGAACCATGAGATCATGACCTGAGCCAAAGCTGGACGCTCAACTGACTGAGCCACCCAGGCGCCCCTCATAGCATTTTCTTTGTACCAAAGGTATTTAAAACTAACTGAAGGAAAGCATAAAGCTAAGAGAATGGTTACATTGTGGCTTTTGTTGAATATTAGAAGAGAAAGAATATGTGTGTGTCAGTGAAAGAGAGAGAGAGAGAGAGAGAGGGAGAGAGAGAGGGAGAGGAAGAAGGAGGGAGGGACAAAGGGAATGTTCTCTCAAGTTCTCTAAATGACCTCATGTTTGTGCTTATGTTTTAGAACCTAATTTCTCGAGGTTACATTACACCTATGCTAAATAAATGTCTAGTACTTAATTCAGCACCTAGTAACTTACAGCAGCTAAAGAGTGACTTTGCATGGCTTTTGTAACATAGAGGTTTTAGAATGATTTATTTTCAAATATTAATAGAGAACACAGAATCTTTTTTTAATCTCTCTAGTCAGTATGTAACAGACTTAATCTGTTGGAATCCACTAGACTCACGTAGCACCAGAGTATACATGAGTGAACATGTAACACACATTCTATGCCGTCAGTAAAATTGGTCCTTCTGGATTTTACATCTACTTCACCTGCAAGCCTTGTAATAATGTGTAGAGTAGGAGTTACAGCTGCCCACAGTTCAGTGAGAATACAAATAAGGGATTTACAAATGTATTTGAATATTGTTCAGAGCACAAGAATCCTACCGTCATTGGCCATAATCAACATCCCAAGAGTCATACATACATACCATTCTGTAAAGGATTATACAAAGTAGTTCATGATAGCTTGCTTACTTCATGTAGGCACTAGCCACACTTAGAGAGGTGCACTAATTAGGGCAAAAATATTCATTCTCACAATAAATAATTTTGCAGAACATAGGTTTTAAAAGTTGCCAGACTGTATAGTGTAATAGTTGTTGTGAGCAGCCTGAGAGATATTGTAAGTCCCAATTATGTAAGGTGGCATTTTTAAAGCTTAGTAAAAATATATAGTTAAACAGTAAACCTTCTAACTAATCTCATCCAGTTGCCGGTTTTACAGAAGTTAAAGCGGGGCCACTGAGAATCTACCTGGCCTGCCCCCAAGTCCAGTCCTGCAGCAGCTCTGACTGTGTCACATTTCCCATGTCCCGTGTGATCATCAAGTGCTGTCAAAATAAGCCCAAGTGGATCTGTTAGAGACGAGCGGGGGCTGACGCTCCCTTCACGTGCCCCCCGAAGCCCCCAAAGTCGTTCAGATACATGCAGCCATGGAAAGGGGAGAGAAAGAAGGGATCCTGCATGATGTCCCTCCGCGTACCCAGCCCCTGCCCGGGACCCCTGCCCCTCTGCACCAGCTCCCCACACGTTACCCCCTCCCCTCACACAGCCCCAGAGGACAGAGAAGCCTTCTAGAGTGACAACTCTCTGATAACTCTCCTCTCTTTTTGCTCTCTGTGCTCTTCCGGAAGACATGTGAGCAATCCCGTCCATTAAAACCCACTGTCTACAACTCATGAAATGCAAAATAAAAGAGAAAGGATTCTACACCAAAATCCACAAGGATGCGGATTCAGTGCCTAAAAGCAGTGAAGCCAGTGGTGTGGGAGCGCTCCGATGAGAACTGTGCCCGCCCCGTTCGCCCCGGGACCCCGCACCTGAGTGCGGCGCCCCTTCTCTGTGTGTGCTCCTTAACCATCTGCTAAACAAACGGTGATCGCTCAGTCGGTTGTACAAGAATCCACGACAGGGGCCCCTTAGGGACCTGGAAGTCAAGTGGCCATACAAGTGTGTGCCATGGAAACTCTTACATGTGGGAAATGATGTCGATGGCCAAGAGCATCAGCATTCAGATCAAATGAGAGAAAACATAGCTGCTTATCAGACTTATTGAAAATATCTCCACTGCGTGAGTAACAATGCAAGTAAAATGCAATCAAGTTCACAACGATTTAAGATTTCGCATGCAAGGGAGGGGTGTGAAGATAACTTCGTGTTAGGCACTGTCAGGGGAGGGCATATAAATAATTGCAGCCTTTTCGAACAGAAGAGAGAGTTATTCAGTGTTCCCTCAAAAATACCAGACCGCCTAACACAAGGTGAGAGCAACCAAAAATAGGCAGATATGAACATAATGGAATGGAACATAAAAATTATGAAATATGTAATGTGGCAGGTGATGCTGCATTCACTTAGGAATTTTTTTTTAATGATGTTTCCACGGAGGTGGCACAAAATACATTGATGTAGGGATTATAAATGACTATAACAGGAAATATTGCAAAGACATAGGATTGCAGTTAATTTTCATTTCCTTCTTGAAAGTTCTCTGACTTACTAAATGTCCTGTCGTGGCCACAGGTCTCTTGTTTTGTTTCCCATCAGAGAACATGATACCCGCACATTCTTTGTCAGATGTGAAAAAGTGACAAAATGGATGGTTGACAAAAAGAGGCCGCCGGAAATAACCTCTTCTGATGGGAGTGTTACGTGGCCTTTTCATGGCAGTGTCAGCTCTACAGCCTGTTTCCGTTTCTCTTGATACAGGGAAGCTGCATACGGTGATGGTGCGTTACATCACGGGAATGTTCTTCAGCTTTAGGACAGATAGGAAGACGGAGGGCAGGCGTCTTCGGCCTTGGCCGCTCTCCCACAGTGGAGTCAACGGTGACCGCCAGGCCTGGGCCACCCGCCTGACAAGTCTCTGCAAGGTCAAGGGCAGGAACAGGGCCCTGTATCCAGGGGGTGTTTTGTCTGCGTTCAGGTGTGCATTTGAGTCCACCTGTCTTTTCTTCACGCAACGGTGAATGCTCTTCTATAAATGTTTACTTCTTTATTTTGAGAGAGAGAGAGAAAGAGAGAAGAGAGAGGATGAGTGGGAGAGGGGAAGAGAGAGAAAGGAGAGAGAGAGAACCCCAAGCAGGCTCTGTGCTGTCAGCGTGGAACCTTATGTGGGGGTCGATCTCCAGAACAGGGAAATCCTGACTGGAGCCAAAATCAATGGTTGGACATTTAATACCATCTCACCCACTAGGCAGCCCTGGGATGCTATTTTGATTTAAAACAACATGAAATAGTTAAAAATGCAAGAATGTGATGCAGAGGGGCTCCAGTCAGCAACCTAGCTGTTCAGCGAGCCTTCTCCTGAGCATCTGAGCCCCTGCACCTGGACAGACGTGCACAGAGAGGGTTTATTATGAGGAGTCTTCTCACAGGATTATGGAGAAGCCCCAGGATCTGATCTGCAGGTAGAAGCCGGGGAGCAGGGGGTGCAGCTCCAGTCCAAGTGTGACGGCCTGAGAATCATGTGCTCTGACATCTGGGCCTGAGGACAGAGGGCTCAGCTCAAGCAGAAGGAGTGAATTCATTTTCCCCACACCTCTCTGTTCTACTCAGGCCCTGGGTGGACTGGGCTATGCCCCGCCCCCTGCCCCGCCCCACACTGGGAGGGGATTCTTTGCTGACTGTACTGATTTGCATGGTGATACCTTCCAGAAGCACCCTCTAGGGCCACCCTCCCTGGGCCACCCTTAGCCAATCAAGGTGCCACATAAAATTAGCCACCACAGTAGTGGTAGAGAGAGCAGTGCAGGGAGCCAGGAGGGGGTGCCCAGGTGGCTAAAATGCAGACAGCGTGTCTTTAGGGCTCTGACTTTCACCTTTCCCTGCACCCCGGGCTTCCGCTGTACTTCCTTCCCGTCCTTCCATCTGCCCTGCCCCATGGCAGCCGCTCAACCCGGTTCAGCCAGTGACCCTTCAGCCTCGAGGGAATCCGCCACCTGGAGGCTAGTCCCACAGGATGTTGGCTACCGTATTTTAGTATAAAAACCTTTATTCTAATGGTACCAGGGATTTGCCAGTCAAGGAAACAGGGTGGGTGGTCTGTAGACATGTCGATGGTGTGGTGGTTCTGCTGGGCTTCTCTGGATCTGTTTATGCCCATTGTGACTTAAAATAACTAAACATGGCAGCCCTTCTCCTGTTGGAAGCGTTGCTGTTTGGAGGATGCATGATGAGTGGCAGGAGCACCCACAGCCCAGACCAGTGAGCCCTGCACTTTTGCAGAGACGACACTATCTCTTCCTCAAATCCCTGAAAGGCCACTGCAGAGCCTTCATCTTCGGAAGACCAGCTGGGCTGCTTTTCTCATGTGCTTGTTGTGGGAAACTCCAGGTACTCCTTCCCTTCATGATTTGGCCCAACATCATATAAGTATATGTTATGTACACTCATGGTTTTATGGCAACTCACGAGTCTTCGAGCCTATTGCTCTATTTTTACCTGTCTGTGGCCATTAGTTCTGAACATGATGATCTCACACCCCAAAATGTTCACTACTCCAATATATCCATAGCAGGCTGGGCCTTCACATAAATCTTTCTTAGTTTTCTTGTCCTGTTGGTTTATATTGAGAGAGAGTGAGAGAGTGCATGCACCGGAGGGGCAGAGAGAGGCAGAGAAAGAGGGTGTCAAGCAGGCTCTGCGTTGTGAGCATGGAGTCTAAACTAGGGCTCAAACTCACAAACTTTGAGATCATGACCCGACTGAAACCAAGCGTGGGACACTTACGTGATGGAGTCAAGACGGGCCCCTCTTTCTTTTTTTTGTTTTGTGATGGTTCTCCAAGCTCCTTAGGCTGAAAACTGGGGCACGTTCTTGATTCTTCATTCACACCCTCTTCATTCTGGCTTCATTCCCTCCACATCCCTGGGTCTCAAAATCAACCTGGGAAAGGCCCCCACCTTTAGTTCCTGTGGTGGCCGCACCAGCCGGCCTGTTACCTACAGAAGAGCCACCCCGAAGCCTTCCCCACTCACTCTTGCTCCATCCCAGACACTGAAGAGTGACGTTCCCCTCACAACCGCCTTGTCGCCCAGCCCTACTCAGAAAACACCAGCTTCCCTCACCTTGCTTTCAAGACTCTCTCTCACCTCTTTCTGTTCATGTCTCCTGTGTTTATTCTCATTTCCTAGCATCATGAGTCACCTCCATCAGGCTGAGGAGCCCACTTTTTCTAGACTTTTCTGTGCTCATTGTCGCCTTGGCCATGCCAGCTGGCAAACCTGGTCGTGTTTGCTCTCCAAGAGAGATTAATTCCCATTGCCTCTATGAAGGGTTTTCAGGGTGTAGGGGCCTAGAGTGATCTTTCTTTTTCGTTTTTCCTGATAACCTTTGCTACCTGTAATCTAACGGAGACTTACACCAAAGTACTTATTTCTGACTCTCATCTTTTGGTATCTCTCTCATTTGGGTTTGCTTGTTCCTGTCTTGACTAGAAGACGCTACGAATGTGTATGTTGTGGCAGTCATGATGTAGGGCTACCACGCCAACCCTCTGTCATGTCTAGCCTTGTACATAGTTCATGGAGGTGGGGGAGAGGGCCGAGGAGACACGTATCTAGCAAGTGGGTCAAGAAAGTGACAGATGGTGGGTTGCCTGGGTGGTTCAGTTGGTTGAATGTCTGTCTCTTGATTTTGGCTCAGGGCATGACCCCACGATCATGGGATCAAGCCCTGCATCAGGCTCTGTGGTGAGCATGGAATCTGCTTCAGATTCTCTCTCTCTGTCTCTGCTTCTCTCCCCTTGTGATTGATCTCTCTCTCTCTAAATAAAAAAAGTGACAGATGGTAATGTTACAATTCTATCATATGTGTACTTGACGATTGATTGTATTATCAATTCAATTTGGTCATCGTTTCACTGAGAGTGTTCTTTGGGATTTTATCACAGTATATTGGTTTCCCCTTAATAGTATTTATCAAGTCCAGTCAGAAAAGACACCAAAGTCTTCTCAATAAACATAAAAAGTGAGAGTTTCCTTCCTAAGCCTCATTAATACCTTCTGATTTCAAGGAAAGGGGAATAGGTATGTGTGTGTGTGCAAGCACAAATATATATATATAAATGAATAAATGAAATATCCCTTGCCTAGCCCTGTCATCAGGGTCTCATTGACTGCAACAAATTCATCAAAGAGGGAAAAGGCCTTCAGGGAAATCCTGTGATAAGATGACGCAACGTTCCCTCCCTGGAGGGAAATAAGAGGGTAGAGGGTTTCCTTCTAATTTAATTAAAGTGAAATATTTTATTAAACTATCATAGCTCCCTAATATTTTTAGAAATCTTTGCTATGTTCATGAATCACTCTTGCACATAGGAAAATTAAATAAGATGAAATGATAATAGTTGAGTACTTAACAGAAGTGAGGAGCTATGCAGTAGTTCTCAATTTTTTAAAATAAACTTATTTTCAGAACAGTTTTAGATTTATAGAGAGATTTAGAATGGACTTCTGATGTACTCCATGTTCATTTTCCTGTGTTACTAAGATCATCCATTAGTGATTCATAAACCAGCATCAGGACACTGTTATTAACTAAATATCACAGGTTCCTCACCTTCTCTCCGATATCCTCTTTCTGTCCCAGGATCCCGTTGGGGATACCACAGGACATTTACTCATCATATCTCCATGGGCAACTCTTGGCAATCACTGTTTCTTAGACTTTCCTTGTTTTTGATGATCTTCACAGTTTTGAGGACAGATTTGAAGGTAGTTGGAATTCTGTAGAACGATGCTCAATTGGGATTTGTCTGTCTTGTAATCAGTCTGGAGGAGGGCACTTGGGGAGGAAAGTCTTAAAAGTAATGAGCCATCTTCATTACATTATGCAGTCTCCCTACCAGTCTGACGGATCAATGCTGATGTTGACCTTGAGCACAGGACTGGGGTCCTGTTTGCCATGTTCCTCCAGGATACTTTCCCTCCAGTGTGCCCCCTTCCGCAGGGCACTCTTTGACGGCAAGCCCACAGCTCTGGGGGAGGAGTCAGGCTCCACCTCCCTGAGGGTAGAGTGTCCACAGACAGCACCGTGTGTTCTCCCATGGGGCTTTGCATTTCCCCTTCTTTATTTATTGGAGTCAATATGAATTCAAGGATATTTATGTTATACTTCAGGTTAAAGTATAATAAGGCTTTATTTTTTGCTATAATTTTGACAGCTTGTGCCACTGGAAACTTTTCAGTTGGTCTCTGTGTTGGGTGTCACGCCCCATTAATGTGGGTGTTTGGTATGATTGCTTTGGGCCCTTCCTTTCTTTCTGGTGCTGCAGACTCCTCTTGCACTTGCTCTGCCCCAATCTAGAATCAGCCATTTCTCCGAGCACCCCTAGCTCCTTCTGTCGGAGAATGAAACCCACATCTGGCCATGAGGTGTGCTATTAGATTTTTCTTTAAAACTGGCGTTTATCCATTGCTAATAAATCGAGTTTACTAATTCATCGTGTGAAGATATAAACGTTAAAAGCAGATGCAGTGATGACTGTTTGAGATCAACAATGGGAAAGAGTTTATTGAATGCAAACATTAACCATTCTAACTTCACTTTTATTGCCATTGGAGACCATTCTCTTGATATCCTTTATTCCATGGAATCAGTTAAATGAAATGGGAAGCAGATGTTATGTATTTTTACTTTAAACATGGTTTTACTTTTTTTTGCTTAAGATTATACCTTCATGGCTAATACTGAAACGTAATTATCTCTTTATAGATTTATAGAAGATTAGAGACATTCAGTTAGTGAAATGCTAATTTCCAGCAAGTGAACTTTGAATGAAGGCAGAGCTGACTTTCCTACTACACCGCAACCACCCCCTTCCACCTTCACCCCCAACCTTGTGGGGACCCTGCCTGCAGTGTGTCCCACACTGGGGATCCAATGCCCAACTCTGAGTCAGAAAGCCTGTGCTCACAGAGTCTCTGTTGCTGCAGTGCATTTATAGCTCTTTGGCCTTACTCTTCTGAAGCTCTCCGTCCCCTCCCTAACCTCCTCAGCCACAGCCTCCTGCGGCTCACCAGCCTGAGTCAGGAACCAGCATTTGCCCTCACGTGTGGCCACAGTGATCTCAGACCTTTGAAAAATACACAAACACATGCTCACACGCATACACACACACATACCTGTGTGATATTGAAGATCATCCAGTTGTCATGCTCCTAACTTTACAATATAAGAAAGAAAACAAACTCATTTGAGCAATAAGGTGTGTTTTTTAGAGGAGAAATCCACATTTCCGGTCCTTGAATGAAACAAGAGTGCATTGCTTTAAGCCATTTGCATGGATGCGGTTTCTTGCTGAAGGACATATTTCCTATCTAAATATGTGAGCCTTATGTTTATTGAGATACTCCCTCTCTGTGTCTTTCCAATTTGCTTCATAAAAATTCAATGCTTAATTTCATTCAACAGAATAGAAAACATATTTAAAGCAAAATATAACAATGAGGTTATCTTGAAACTGCATGTTTAAAACCCTGAAGGAAAAAGATTTTCATGTCAAATAAAAACTACCATAGTGATGGGTTTTTAGAACTATGTCCTTAATGGAGTCTGGGGGGTGGGTGGGAAAGGATCTGGGTGGTCGTTCCAAGAACAGTCTGGACTCAGGTGTCCGTCTTGAACAGTTGAAATCAGTGATTCAAATCTGACCTCCTGGCAGAAGGGAGGGGCCCCGCCAGAATGGACTGGCACTTGCTGTAGGTTTTGACCCTGACTGTGGAAAGCAATGGTCCAAGCTCTTCATTAGTTTTCAAAGTAAACAAAGAGAGAAGGAGGGAAAGAGGGCAAGAGAGAGAGGAAGGAAGGGAGGGAGGGAAAGAGGGGGAGAGAAAGACAGACAGACTTATGTATCTGCCTGATATCTTCCACATAAGAGGCAAGATGCTTCATGGGGAAATTTGTTACAGTTCCAGGCTGGGAAGACCTCCCCTAAGGCCAGCAGTGTTGTCTAGAAAGAAACTGTTAGGTCCACTAGAGGTGAGTTTTCCTCTGCTCCCCCTCCTCCAGACCCTAGCCAGGCAGAGTTAAAAAAAATCTAAAAGAACACCAAAAGTAGAGAAACGTGAGAAAACAACTGATGTACTAGTCTGATGATCTGGGTCTTGGAATTAGCTGTGTGATTTTCAGGGATTGCGTGTAATGCTGAGTGTGTTTGCATTGATAGCGTTCCTTAAAGGAAGTCCAGTTAACGGGCATAGACCAGCATTGACAATACGTGTGGATTTGCCATTCACACACGAGGGGGGAGGTTTGGTTTTGAGCAAAACGGCAAAATCAAAAATAAACATATGGCTATTCTATGTATAAGCTCATTCTCCATTTTCTAAAACCATTAAAATATTTGAGCTCTTTCTGTTAACTTATCATAGCCACTGATTAAAGCGAAAAATGTCCTCACAATAGAGGGAATATGTTTAGTAACATTTCATGGGAGTTCTGTCAGAGCGTAGGTGTTTTCAAGGAAAATTTAAGCATTTTAAGTCCCCTCACATGTATTACTTGGGTGCCTTGAAATGGTTTCCATGTTAGTAATCCTTTAAGCTAGAGACATTCCATTACCCTGAGTTATTATCATGATATTTTTAAGCTGAGAAAATTCAGATTCTTCTAGAAAGCAAGATAGGAAATTACATTACTAAAAATGCATTACCTTAGAAAAAATATTTGAAAAGCAAATAATATCCTATTATATCAACTAGGGTCATAACGATGATAGTAGGATGCAGGAGTGGAAATGGGGAGCATAATTTTCTCAAGTAAGATTTCTGGTTATTTTAAGGGAATGGTTAGGACCAAGAGAGCCTTAATGTTCTCCTCTTGAATAAACTTGTAATTGTGAATCATTTCTCTGCCCCTTGGAGATGTAAATGTTCTTAGAAGCCCTGTGGCCTTTACAGCTCAGGAATGTCTTTCAAAAGAACTTGGGAGCCTTCACTTTGAAATGTGACCATCAGTGGAGAAGGAGTACCTGGCCTAGTCTGTCTGGAGGGGATGGAGAGGGTGGAGGACAGGCTATTTCTCTACTTTCTTGGCTTTGCAAATAATGGGGTGTCCTTCGCCTCCGCAGAGTGAAGGAGGGAGGGAGAGGGTGGGGTTAGGAGACCTTCATGTTGTGGCAGTGGAATATTAGAGAGCAGGAGAGACGACTTTTGTCATATGTGAAGCACTATTGTACAGGGGTGCCCAAGTCGTGCACACTGTTGGTGGGAATGTAAATTGGTGCTGCCACTCCGGAAAATATAAGGGTTCCTCAAACCTTCAAGCTGAAACTACCATAGGAGCAAGCAGTCCTGTGTCTGGGTGTCTATCCAGAGGAAGTGGAAACGGGAGAAGAAGGAGCTATGTCTCCATCCCCATTTCTGCATTATTCACATTAGCCAAGACACAGAAACAACCTCGGTGTCCTTCAATGGATAAATGGATAAAGGTGTGGAACACATACACACACAATCACACAGAACATAAGTCAGCCATGAGCAAGAAGAAAATCCTCAAAAAGAAAGAGAAAATCCTGCCATTTGTAACTGCATGGATGCCCTCAGAGGGTATGATGCTAAGTGTGATAAGCCAGAGATGGACAAATGCCGCCTGATACCAGCTCTCTGTGGAATCTTAAAAGACTGAACTCCCAGCAACAGGGGGGAGGATGGGCGTCACCAAGGGCTGGAGGTGGGAAGGTGCAGAGGTTTTGGCCAAAGGCTGCAAAATTCCAGTTATAAGATGCTAAGTTCCGAGGATGGAGTGTATAGCATTCTGACTATGTTAATAATCACTGTGCCATATATTATAGTCAGTGACAGCTGTACTATGTCCTTGAAGGTTAAGGGAGTAGATCTTAAATGTTCTCACAACAGAGAAGAAGTGGCAACTGCGTGACAAGGTGGTGGTGTTAGCTAGCTATGGGAGTGAGCATTTCACAAGGGATAAATGTATCAAATCAATGGGTTGTACCCCCTGAACTCTACAAGGTGATTTGTCAATGATACGTCAATGAAGCCATGAAAATTTTTAAAGAAGTGTGTGTGTGCACGCGCACACACTGTATGGAAGCGGTTACTCTGTGCACCTGTGTTATTAAAAATTCTGTTGTGAGTGGGGAGGTTGATTGGGGAAAACACAGTCTAAAAAGGCTCCTTTGGAGGGTGTTGATGAATTTTTAAAAATTGAGGAAGCTTGATATGGGCCATCCTGGAAGATCTACCAGATAACAACTCGGAGCAGGTTCTCTGTCCGCCGCTGTCGCTCACCTAATAGCTGTTCCGCAGGAGAGCACACAGACGAAGGACACTGTGGTCCCCTGGAGGTGGGCACTGTGTGGGGACACCTGAGTCCTGCCCTTCCTGTAAAGGGGGAAAAAACATTTAAAATTATAATTCCTTTTCAACATGTGCTCCTGAGGTGTTAGCTATTTAAGTTTTAAATGCTGGGGTTAAATTATATGAGCTCAAACTTCTACCAGTTTTCAGAAATAACCTTTTATATTTGAGCATTTAAAAACTAGCTTTGTAACCATCATGAGCCATGGATCTCAGTGACCACGATGCCAGTATATTGGCATGGGGAGAAATCGCCAATGTTGGGAAATCAAATTACAGAGCAATTTCCTTTCATTTTCAAAGCCAACCAAAAAAGCCTATACACATTTATTTTATTTATTTCAACTGAAAATACATGCTTGATGGCTTTCATTCAGATGAAAAGACGAAGCTACTCAATAAAGAAAAACGGGCTACAACATTATGTAACAAAGTGGTTTTGCATTTGAAAATCTTACCAGCCTATCAGCCATTTTCTAACTCTCCCCTCCCTTCCCCGTCCCTTTCCTCCCCTCTCACCCCTCCCCTCCCCATATCTTTTAGTGCATGGAGAGGAGAGCAAGCCAGTGATAAAAGAAAAGGAAATTAGCTGAGCCCCTTTTCTGTGCTACCCTGTACACAGGTCTACCCTCTACTTTTCCACAACACATTTGAGATCGTGTTCTCTTTATTTTACAAAGGGAAAAGCAAACACATAAATAAACAGTAGTGCCAGTGGCTAGATTTCTTTACAGTGATTCTTCCTTTCTGAAGCCCAGTCCAACCCTCGGATGTCAGTGGTCAGTGGCTGCAGCCCCCCAGCTCTGCTGAGCAAACCCAAAGCAAACACAGGGCTAGGAGGTGGATGCATGAAAACGTGAGGGCTGAAGGTCCAGTCAAACACCCAGGACCAGCTAGCCACCCTGAAAAATGGAGTCTCCTGCCTCTTTCTGATTAAAGAGCCCTTCTCCTTTCAAAGGCAAGTCTCCATCGATAGTATGGCCCATTTCCTTAAGGAAATGATCCAGCCATGACTTCTTCAATTTCTACTTAATTCCCTCTTTGAAATCCTGCAATCCAGCCTTCACCTGCTTGGCCCCATTGAAACTATTTATTAAATCCCCTAATATCCTTTGAAAAATACAGACTAAATGGACTTGTTCTTCTCTGTGCTCATTTAAATTGAATTATCTTCTGTCATAATTCTGTTTTTATAAAGTACTGCCTGGAATTTTAATCTACTTCTCATTTTTGATACCAATTAAATTATCTCAGATTTTCTTCATGGGTTCCGTAAGTACTTTATTTCAGATCCTTGGCTGGTTCTTTCTTAGTCTTCTACAGGAAAATTTTTTAAAGGAGAAAAACCAGAAGAGAGACAGCAGAGCATAGGGTTAGCGACACGGAATAAAAAATCCAAGTTTTCAGCTTGCAATGAATCCCTGTTTTAGTTTCTAAGACCATGGACAAGGCATGCAGCATCCTGGACTTCAGCCTTTTCATCTGTAAAATGAACATGAGCATGTTATCAATGTCATCAGGGTGTCCTAAAAATAAAACGAGTTTGTGTTTTAAAGTGCTTACAAACAGTGCCCAGCACCCAATAAGCACTATAGAATATATCAAGTCAGTCTAATAGGTCAATTGCAAATGACCACAGCCACCAAATATGCCATTGCCAAAATTTAAAAACATACACGTATCTTGTGTTATTTCTGAGCATGTAGTAATAGTTCTTTACCAATTATGCCTTTTCCCCCTGACTTTTTGAGTCACAGACATTTCACTGAGGATGTATTTTCTAACTTAATCCTCACAGTTCGATAATGTAAGGCAATTTTGGCCCACTGTACACGTGGTCAAGGTGGGGTTCAGAGTCAGTAACTCTTTTGTCTCCCACATAGTTGGGGGCAGGAGGGCTGGGATATGAGCACATCTGTCAAACCCCAGAAATCCATGCTTTCTTCTCTTTATGGCATTAATTCCAAGACATATTTTATTTTTACAAGAAATGTATTCAATAAATGTTAATCAAACACCCACTGTCAGCCAAGCACATTTCAAATCCCAGGAGAGATACAGAATGATAAAGAAGAAGAAGAAGAAGAAGAAGAAGAAGAAGAAGAAGAAGAAGAAGAATCATCATCATCATCATCATCATCATCATCATCCACCCTTAGAAACCTAATTCTAATTTGAAGAGACCTGTCAATACTTCAGCAGTATTAAAAATAAAAGAGACCATAAACTTGGCAATCAGTTTTGCAAGTAAGTGTATGATTAAGGACCAGGAGATTGGAGCAGGAAGTGAGAGCAGTAAAAAAGAGCTTGTGACAGCAAGCTCTTCCTGAATTTAATAAAGTATAATTATTTAATCTTAAAGGTATTGTTGTAAGAGTTGGGTTCTGCATTAACTTACCAGGAGGGCAGAGAAGTAGTCTCGATAACACAAAAGGCCAAATGAGCATAGACTGATTTGCACTTTCTCTTGTGGACATCGTTGGAAATTCCTGGACAAAAAGCAGATTCGGGGAGGCTTCTGTCTACATCACCAAGCACACAGTGTTAGACGAGAAAGCCCACTTCTGAAGCAGGACGAAGACGTTTATTTCCTAGGTGACATCCCCAGTGCTCCACGTGGTTCTCTTGGGTGATCCTCACACTCACAACTGCATACACTATGCAGTTTACGGAAGAGGAAACCAAGCTTGCAGAAAAGTTAAGTAATTGGCCCCAGACCCCACTTAGGAACTAGAAGAACTCACCTAAACATGGTAGTAGGTGAGCGACATGGGACTCCCAGAGAGAGGGACGGCGGTGGGATTTGCCTGATTAAACCTCCTAACCACGTGCAGGGTCTTGGAGGGGAGAGCTCTGCAGTCGAATTTAAAATTCCAGAACTTAGGGTTTGGGGCTGTGGACCTTGAACTAGAGCCACAGGGAGCGTTGCTCTCTACAGCCACAGAGGTAGCACATTTATTGCAACGATCACGCGTTTAGTAGGCATCTTGTCCTTTCCCACCGGCACAGACCCCTGGAACAGAGCAGAGCCTGGAGCAGGTCAGGCCCACCACCCACACCTGCAGATGGCTGCACTGCAGCCCACGCTTCTAAAGGTGCCCATCAGATCGGCCCATACGTTGACCATGGGATTGCCACTTAAAAACGGTGTACTCACTCTTGAATTAATCCAGTCTTGTAGAACACCATGTTACGTCCAAAGATGAAACTTCTCAGCACAAAAAGATTCTAGCTTTCTCTTCCGTTCATGGGGTGGAGGGGCCATGACTGTCTACCAGTAGGATGAGGGACCTCTTGATGGAAGATGGGGATTTCCATCTTCTCTCTAAAGGGTGGCTTGACTTTAAATTCCTAGAGAAAACAGGGAAGCAGAGCAGTTTTGTTAGTTAGTAGGCTGATATAACTTTATTTTTTTTAAGTTTTTTTTTAAATGTTTTATTTATTTTTGATACAGAGAGAGACAGAGCATGAGAGGGGAAGGGGCAGAGAGAGAAGGACACAGGAACGGAAGCAGGCTCCAGGCTCTGAGCTAGCTGTCAGCACAGAGCCTGACGCAGGGCTCGAACCCACAAATGTGAGATCTGACCTGAGCCGAAGTCGGAGGCCCAACTGACTGAGCCAGCCAGGCGCCCCTATTTTTTTTTAAGTTTTTAATTTCAGTTCCAGTGTAGTTAACATACAGCATAATATTGGGGTCAGGAGTAGGACAGTGATTCAGCACTTCCATCCAGTACCAGACTCGTTACAAGAGCAGCCTTTATCCCCATCACCCATTCCACCACTCCCTGCCCACCTCCCTCTAGCAACGACCAGTGTGTTCTCTGTAGTTAGGAGTCTGTTTCCTGCTTTGCCTCTGTTCCTCTCTCCCTTTGCTCATTTGTTTTGTTTCTTAAATTCCACACATGAGTGAAATCATATGATATTTGTCTTTGTCTGACCTATTATCATTTAGCATAATGCCCTCTAGCTCCATCCATGTTATTGCAAGTGAGACAATTTCATTCTTTTTTATGGCTGCGTAATACTCTTGTGGGTGCCACATCTTCTGTATCCATTCATCCATAGATGGGCACCTGGGCTGCTTCCATAATGTAGCTAATGTAAATAATGATACAATAAACAAAAGGCTTTATGTACCCCTTTGCATTAGTGTCTTTGTAGTTTTTGGGTAAATACACAATCATGTGATTACTATGGTACAGGTAGTCTATTTTTAACCTCTCGAGGAGCCTTCATACCGTTTTCCACAAAGCTGTACCCGTTTGCATTCCCAGAAACAGCACACAAGCGTTTCTTTTCCTGTATAGTCTCACCAACGTTTGTTGTTTCCTGTGTTGTTAATTTTAGCCATTCTGAGGTGATATCTCGCTGTGGTTTTGATTTGAATTTCCCTGATGAGGAGTGATGTTGAGTACCTTTTCATGATTCTGCTGGCCATCTGGATATCTTCTTTGCAGAAATGTCTATTCAGGTCTTCTGTTCATTTTAATTAGATTATTTGTATTTTAGGTGTTGAGTTGGATGAGTTATTTTATATTTTGGATACTAACCCTTTATTTGCCATTTGCAAATATTTTCTCCCATTTGTTAGGAGCTGATACCACTTTAAAGCCCCTTGATAAAATTCTGTTGCGAATTTGGGTGTTTACAAACACTGCACCTATAATGACCCTGTAAAATAACCATAATGCATCTTGCATAGAAAGACACAAGCACCCATCTATTGAGTCAAATCCTCATTAAGAGTAAAGGAAACTCAGAAGGTTGGACTTCCTTCTTCCCCCAGATGAAGAGGCCCATAGGGAGTGCTGGTTACATTGTGGATGGCCCTCAGAGTCCTCTGTTTGTATTGCACTGTGCCTGGGACTCTGATTTCTTGAAATCCAGCCCGGTACCTCTGAACTTACCAGTCAGAGTTCCATGTTTACTGCTGAATATTTCACTGACATTCTATCTGCATTAACTTCGCAATATGTAAGTATAGATGTGTGTGTAAATAAATGATATGTGTGTATGTGTGTGTGTGCACATGTGCCTATTAAAACAGTTGTGCTAAATACATTAATATATATTTTTTCTTTAGGTTATTATGTTTTTTTAAGTTTATTTATTTTTAGAAGGAGAGATGGGTGCAAGTGGGGGAAGGGGCAAAGAGAGAGGGAAGCAGAGAGAAAATTCCAAGCAGGCTCTGCACTGCCAACTCAGAGACCAATGCGGCCCTCAGTCACATGAACCCTGAGACGACGACCTGAGCCAAAATCAAGAGTTGGATGCCTAATGGACTGAGCCACCCAGGCAACCCTATTAATATATATATATATATATTTTTTTTAAATTTAGTATTAGTAGTTAGTAATTAGTATCTTTGAGTTTATTGTGATACTTGGTACAAACAACAACAAAAAAACAAAGAACAAAAACAAAAACTATGTTTAGAAGTCCTCACAACATTGAAATAGAGGCACTCTTATTTGATTTATAACCTGTTTATCTTCTCCTTGGCTAACAGAGCTGAATTGCAACCTAATTGCTTCTTGAAGTCACATACACTTACCTGGAGAATTATTTTAATGATTATACTACAAATATCTGACTCTTCATAACTAGAAAAAATATGTAAAAGAAAACAAGTCAGCAATAAGAGGAGTTCATAAATTATTGCAGAGTGAATTTATATCCCCTATTAGTCTATTCTTTCCACCAAACATTTTCTTTAAAGGGCCAGAGAGGAAATACATTAGATGTCATGGCTGTATAGTCTCTGTTGCATGTGCTCAACACGCACAGCCACAAGGGCGCCTGGGGCGCTCAGTTAGTTGGTCAAGTGTCTGACTTTGGCTCAGGTCATGATCTCACGGTTCATGGGCTCAAGTCCCCGTGTCAGGCTCTGTGCTGACAGCTCAGAGCCTGGAGCCTGCTTCAGATTCTGTGTCTCCCTCTCTCTCTGCCTCTCCCTACACACACTCTGTCTCTCTCTCTCTCTCTCAAAAATAAGTAAGCATTAAAAAACCCCACAGCCCCAGGTAATACATACATGCCTGATTCCAGCATCGTCGCCCCTGCCCTGTGTGTGCACCGAGTTGAATTTCACATACTTTTCATGTGTCATGCAACTGCCACCTTTATCTGTGCAAACATTTAGAAATGGAAAATCACTTGTAGCTCACCAGCCTTACAAAATTAGAGGGAACCAGATGATGCTGGCTAGACCTGGATGATAGATGCACTTGTGACCAGTGACTGAAGCACAAGTTCAGTAGGAGCCACAGTGAGATTTATTGAGACTTAAACTTAGATGATAATACTCCAGAAGACATTCATCTTTGAATTCAGGAAAGGGCTCTATTTTATTCAGTGATCAGGGTTTCAGAACCCCGCACAGCTGGAAATCCCCAAGTAACCTGTGACTCCCCCAAACTTAACTCCTCATAGCCTCCTGATGAGCAGAAGCGTTATCGATAACCTAAGCATTGATTATTAACACAGTTTTTTATGTTATGCGTGTTATATACTGCATTCTTCCAATAGAGAAAGAACATGTTATTAAGCAATTCATATACATCCAAATGCATGTAGAGTACTAATTGATAGTGATTGTCTCCATCTATACAAATCCACATGTAAGTGGATGCCTGTAGCTCAATCCATGTAGTTCAAGGGTTAAGTCAATATGAAATTTGATTTACACGTGCATTTACTTTCCATTTTTACATTCTGTGATAGAACATATTCTGTTTATATTACAATTTTATGTTATAAATCGAATAGAATATGTTCAATAATGTATATGTGTGCAACTAGGTTATTCTGTGTGTGTGCAACATATATTATGCATATGCGAATGTGTGTATTCATACAAATGAAATAGCGGTGAGAATGTGTTTCTTGGGACAGTAATCCATGAGAAGGGGACGTGGAACATAACTGTCATGCATCTTAAAATTGAGTTCCATCCATGCATTATATCTCTAGTAATTAGTAACTTAATCCTTAAGTTTATTCTCTAATTTTTGTGAATATCACAATTACATTAACTCGCATTTTGTATTAAGATATGATAAATACCTAAGCTTACATCATCACACCTCTCTGTTTGGAAACGCCATTTTGGTATTCCTCCTCATCTCTCTGCCCACCCACTTTTTCCTTCCTGTTCTAGTTTTTATTTTTTTTTATATATAACCTAAAAAGTTGAACATGTTGACCTCTGGACCTTCTGTTGATTCTGACCACACGCAAAAATGTTGAAGTCTTACAATGAAGAAACCATAGTTATATTTAATCAGTACATCTGATATTTATTTGAATGCACTTCCTTTAAAAAAATCCAAAGAGCCTAATATTATGCAGACCATGCTGGTTTACAGATTTTCTATTCCAGCTGCACGGTTTCGCTTTATTTAAAAATAACATTGCAGAATGGCCTTGGAGAAAACCGCTTCATGTTGTAGGAGGAGTTGGGGGGAGAGAAATGGCTTGGGTTTGTGAAAAAGCACACTCTTACGTTTCTACATCAAGAATTCATATCTGCGTTTTCAAATAACTTGGGGGGCACCTGGGTGGCTCAGTCGGTGAAGCATCCCACTTTGGCTCAGGTCATGATCTCATGATTTGTGGGACTGAACCCCACTTTGGGCTCTCCACTGACAGCACAGAAAGTGCTTGGGATTCTCTGCCTGTCTCTCTCTCTCAAAATAAATAAATAAACTTAAAAAATCATAAAAATGTATTACCATTTCTTTGGTGAAGATCGCTCAAATCAGGTGATTTCTGTATGGAATGATGTCATCACTTATTTTCTCTTTAAACACTTCTGGATCTCAGTTGTTTCTTCTTTAATTATTTTTACTGAGAAACTATTTTTCCAAGTTATTAAATGACCCCCTCCATTTAATTTGCCTGTAATGAAAATGGGCTGTAGCCCTTTTTGTGTTTTCCCATATGTAAGCATATGAAAGATATACATTGAATTTATCACCTCTGTGGTCAGAGCATCATGCATGTGTGGTCGCACAGAGACCTGGGTTTTTATATGTAAAAATGCATTTGTTATGGGGTCCCCAAAGAACTGAATGCAGATTTGGGGGGAATTATTGGATCATATATAAGTGATATCCTCAACGTAGAGGATAAATTTCTCCTCCTGTGTGTTCCTCGATGATATGGCTTCCAGTCAGAACTCACCTAGCAGGTGACCTGATGCTCGTGCAGTCAGGTAAAGTGTGTGCTCTCATTTTGGGTCTATAATAGGAGTCCAGTCACCTGCCCACTTATATCATGGGGCTGTTGTAAGGACAAGATCCAAAAGTGTTTCTAAAAGTGCAAAATATAAATAAACATCGATTTCTTTCTGAGTAGACACGATTCTCCCATGTTCAAGAAGGTGTGAGAGTGAGTCATGATAAAGCCTAGCATCTATGTTTAGTGCTAATGCAGCCACCAGCTTTTTTCTACAACGTTCAGTGATTAAACATTCATGACTCTGATTTCCTCTCTGACATTCAAACCCATATATTATAATTTTAGCCCAAGCAGATGTTTGATTTCTTGTGTAGCATGCCATTTCACTTGTTCTATTGGGAGACTGTGTACTTTAATGGTTACGAAAGGAGCAGCTTACTGAATATTGGAATGGGTTTTCCAACCCCAAAAAAGAGATTAAACCATTGAAATGTTCTTTGGATTTAACACTCAATTGTTGGCTATTTATGCTTATAAAAACCTGCTCTAGAAGAATGTGGGTAATATAGCAACATCGGTGGCTTCAAGATGGTGAGCTTTGTAGAAGGTTTATAGCCATACTGCCTGGAACTTTGCTATTATATTTACATTTACATGTACATTAAAAAATTCACCTTCAGACAAGTTTATAGGTGAGTTAATAACAATACGGAAGTGGTGTTACCATGCATTAATATACAGATGCATAATACTGGCATCATGCAAAAAAAAAAAAAAAAAAGCTTAAGGTGTGAGCTAACCACCTGTCCGGGTGTTGCAAAAAGTGAAACAATGTGTCATCACAGAAGGCTGATGAAGGTCCCTAATATCTTCCAGTGAACGTTGTGTAAAAACAGCTTGATGAACATGCCCTTTTTCCTGGCACTGCGGCTGTCACCACGGGAGCCATAATTAAGTGTGGGTCACTGAGGAGAGAAATCGTGGATTTAATGATGGAACCATTTATATGCCAGCAAATAAGTAAATCCGATGCGCAGTGTGAAGGGCAGAAGAGAAGCCTGTGTGAGTCCCAACAAACATCCCGGTTCACTAAGAAAATACTTCTGTATTTCTGGTTTTGAATTTAGGAGAGAACAAATCAGAGTCATTTCAAGTCCATTTAGCTGTTTATCCCGCATCTCCTGGTGACCTTTTTTGTCCTTCCTCGGGACTTTTACTTCAGAGAACATTCACGTTTTGTTTTTTCTCTTCGGCTTATGAAGCTCAAGCTTTCCCCTTCTTCTATTGTTTGCTTCTAGAATTCAGACCAAGTTTCAGCCTATAGTCTATGGATCTCAAACACGATGTTTCATCATAAAGGAAAGAACATCTTACTTACATTGTTCAAAACACTCCCATGTTAGTAAACTTCATACTGAGCATGTCTTTCCTTCTAGTTGATGGACGCATGCATCTCAGAGCATTCTTCCACAGATCGCACTCATGATCCGCCAGATTTCTTTGGGAAGGTGAGATTTTATATGACGATCTCATAGTTGGTGGATGCATTTGACCTTTGTCAATTAGAGAATCTAAATTACTTCTAATAAAACTTAACTGGAGCTGAGATCTGTTCTTTTATTGTTACCTCTATCTAATATGACTTTGGAAATAAATCCTCTAGAAATTAATTACTATGCCCTTAATTTTGTCTCCAGTTACTGGCTAACATCACTGCAACTTACTCTATAACTCATCACATATATTATAAAATATTCTAATTCTTCCTTGAACCATTTCTAAGGTAGTTATGACTGACAGACTACAGAAAACAAAGAGAAACAGTCAGAGAAATCCAAAGAGAAATTTAACATAAATTCATTTTAATCATCTTATTTTGACCACATCAGCCACATTTACATCTCCGTAGTGTGGACCCATCAGTGTTCCTACCAAATGCTGGGAGAGAAATCTCAGAACCCAGGTGTTATATTTTTATTCTTGTCTGTAAAACGGGGAATTTATAAGCTACTATTAACTGCTTTTATAGAAACATTGTAGCATTAATTTAATACCTTTCTCTCCATGTCACTCTGGGCAAATATTTTTAAATCTTTGGTAGATATGTGCACAGTCAGGGGATTACAGAGGTGACTTTTATATTCCTCTCCAGGCAGCAAATCGTATGTTTCTTGAGACTCAAAGTGACCAAGAATATGTCTTTGGATATATTTCCTATTTTGTAATACTTTTAGAATTCCAAATTTAAAATAAATAATTTATCATGGTTTTCCTCATACTCTTTGAATCTAGAGACAGATTGGTGCTTTGTGATTTATCTGAGGTATTTATTTAATGTCAAATTTAATTTTGATTGTAGTCTAAAAAATAATTGTATAATTCCCTATATCATCTGGAAACCCCACGTAAACCTGTAAGGCTGTAAGTCCACTGGGTCTCACACCCTTGTCATACAGGTCTTCACAATCCCATTAGCTCTAGCTGAGGATGGTTTATTTGTTTATCACAATATGAACCAAGGTGGGCCGAGTGAGAAAATGATGCCTTGATCCTCAGTGATGACCAAATAACACCCCATTCTACGGGACAATACAAGGTGCTCAGGACTGGGCAGGAGGGGATGGAAGACTGAAAAAGTACAGTCACAGCAAAGGATTGGACTTATATTGTCTTCATTAATACCCATTCTTTGTTCATGTTTCAAGTCATTGACTTATTACTTTTTTTTTAACTCATTTTTTACCACACAACATCACAGTTACTTTGAATATTAGCATTTTCATATGCTGGTGTGAGGTGTGTATGGTTTGTGATTCACACAAGAGCCCCATCCTTCCCCTTCCTCACCTCTGCACTGCCCCTCATCACACTCTGGATTCCTAGGGTACAAGGGAGTGACAGTCCTGATATCAAGTGGGTCCCATTTGACTGGATGCCTTTTTCTTCTCCGTATCAGGCTACTTCCTCCTAAAGACTGAAGAGGACATCCGCCTAGGCAAGCTTTCCTGGAAACCTTCCTCTACTCCGGAATTAAGGTCCTTCAGGATTTTCACACAACACTTAAACTGAAAGACAAACTGACCTGCCAATTCTAATTTTATGAATTTCATAATTTATTTAGTTTCTTTGAAGTTATTTCCTAATACAGACATTGGGGCATAATTCTATCCATGGGGCTGCATTCCTGAAAGTTTTAGATGCCCTTCTCTTTCTTCTTCTTTTTCTTTTTTTATTTTATAGAGAGAGTGAGCAAGGGAGAGACACAGAGGGATAGAGAGAGAGAGAGAGAGAGACAGACAGACAAACAGACAGACAGACTGACTATCCCAAGCAGGCTTTATACTCAGCACAAAGCTGATATGGGGCTAGATCCCATGACCCTGGGCTCAGGAACTAAGCCAAAATTAAGAGTCAACCAACTAAGGTCAACCAACTGAGCCACCCAGATGGCTAGACACTAGACACTCTTCTTAACACATTTAAAACTTTCAACATAATAGCTGGCTTATATTACAGATTAAACATGAGCTATGAGGAGCAGAAGGAGAGGAGGACATACACAAATTTTCCATTTGGCATTTAACTCTAGGTGAGAAAACACAATCTCTTATTAAGAAAGGGAAATACTTCATAACATTCCCTTCTTAGGAATGTTGGCCAGGTGAGCCAGGAGGACCAGGAATGAAGTTTGACCTTGGTAAGCTTTATTCACTTATTCTAGAAATTGTCTTTTTCTTTGGGAAGAGTAGCCAAAACAGAACTTTAATCCCTATTGACCAGATAGGCAAGAAGTACATTATGAAAGAAGAGGCACCACGCAAATGCCTTGGGGAAAACAAGTGTGTCTCAGGGTGGACATCCTTGACAGCATTAGAGAGCCTGAGATGCTAGCACTTGCATAGGTAGAAATTGACAGATAGCATCTCCTAGTCTGGGGAAAGCAAAGTCCTTCTGCTGAACTGATCAGGTGCAGAACAATAAGGAATATAAGATGTCAGTGACCTATTATTGGACTTTGAGAAAATAGGTAAGACTCATACAGAAGGAGAAGTTTCAGTAGACACAGATGACAGGCACCGTTGCTCATAAATAAGAGTATCACCTTTGTGATAGCACTTAGTAATTAATTATTAGCGGGACTATTTTGTAAATTCAATTAGACTTTGCATTCTCTAGAACTTAATTGCTTTGTCCACCTCTCAATTTTCTCAGCCAAAGCCTACATGTTTTTTCCACCTCGTAAATGCTGAAGTTTCAGGTGGATAAATGTGGACTGAAGAATTATGGTGGCTTCCTCCCACTGGGTGTGAGTTCCCTGATGCAGCTGTGTGAACTTTGTGGTTCTGGTACAATGTTGGCATATCACAGGCAGTGAGTATGAATGAGTTGTTGAATTGGGGTTCTGTAGATGAAGTGAATCTGAATGTTCTCAAAGCTTTACACCCTTTCATGCTGCTATTTTGATCCCTCTCAATTGCTTGGTTTCAAAGCCCATGTGCCCATCAGGTGTTTCAGTCATTGGATCTAAACTAGGGCTCTCACCCAAGGGAAGCACGGTGTCTTTTTGTGGAAGACTTCCAGACTCTTGACAAGCAGGTGTGGGCTTCAGGAGGGCTCGTGAAGGTCCAATCCAGTGTTTCTGACTTACAGAGCTCTGCAGTAGTGCTGGAATAATGGAAAGGGTTCATGGTAAGAGGGTAACACGATGGTAAGCCTCAGTACTTCATGATAAGGAATAAAACCTGTGATGCATCAAAATAAGCACTGAATAGCAGCTCCTCTGCCATTGCTTTTGACTTTTAGAGATTCTTTTTAAAAATATTTTAGTTAACGTATTGTACAATATTGGTCACAGAAGTAGAATCCAGTGATTCATCACTTACATGCAACACCCAATACACATTACAACAAGTGCCCTCCTTAATGCCCATCACCCACACTTAAAATAAGCCTCTGTGGTCAATAAAAGTCAAGATTCCAGAGCTAAGGGACCAAAGATATTACTTCGTATCCCTTAAGTCTACAGCACACATTTGTTTTGTTAAAATTTGGTGTTATAAAGGTCATCTTTCAACCTTTTCTCTAGCACGAGAATCTTGATGCCCTGCCTTCCCTTAAAGGGAACCCCCCATAGTTCAAAAGTAACCTAAATACAAAAATAAAATATGAGGCTAAAAAATCCTCTAACTTTAGAGAAGTGAGCATCATCATGCATGAATGGTACTTTAAGTTATTTTAGAAATGTAAAATAAATTATCTTGTACCTAAACATCTTATTTAGAAATATGATAAAACTTGGCTCCATTTCAAAATTCATCATTCTTCTAAATCGGTTTAGCCCACAAAATTGTGAAATTTCAGGGAGAAACAGTACTTTGCTAAGATTATTTGATTGCTCAATGTTGAGGCTTCCCTCATCATTTTTTATTAGAAGACAACACTGAAATAACAGAAAGGCCATTGAAAAGGAAAAATGAAGAAGATTCCTTGCAGCCCTGCATTTTCTAACCATCTGACCTTAGAGTACTCTTTCTGGGTCTGACTTCTCCTGTCACTAAAATGAAGGTGGCAATATTCTCTCTGCTCCCCACAGAAGGATACTGTAAGGAAAATGTATATTAGAGTGACCTATCTGGTCAGACTCTAGTCTATGGTGTTCTTAGGCTTCTGCATATGGCTTAGAAAAACAGCTTTCCATGGCTTCAGAACTTGTTTTAGTAAACCACTGATGTATACCCAACATCACAAAGATGATCAGTCAGTACACAAACCCTTTATATAGTCATTCTGATTAAAGTCTTCAATTAGAGAACTAGGTTGTCTGCAGAAGTAACACCAACATGGTCCATGTACAATCTCTTCCTTTGGACCCAAACTGAATCCCCTTTATCTTCAATGCTCAGCTCCTTTCTCCATTTATGTAAAATATGAGCATTTCATGAGTGACGTGAATAATTCCCACATGAAACAGCAAGAATGTAAGGCTTTAGCCCCTGTGAACTGATCGATTCTTGCTGTTTCACAAGGTCCCATTCTGTGCATGGGCTGTGGCCCAAGTGGCCTCCGGGTGCAGCCTCATCCAAGAACCACCCTGCTGGAGGGAGGAAGGTCTGTGACTGAGAAGCGCACCCCGGGGAGCTTTGTAAGGGACCATGTTTGTCCATCAGACATATTCTTGACGGGACCATGAGTTGGAAGAGGGTAGTGGGTTGCCTTTGAATGTCAGATTAGTAGTAGACTTACTATCAATGCAAGTCACCATTTCCATTAAAATAAAGGTCAATTTGGGGTGCCTGGGTGGCTTAGTTGGCTAAGCTGGGACTCCTGATCTTGGCTCAAATCATCATCCCACAGTCTGTTAGAGCCCCACCTCGGGGGCATTGACAGTACAGACCCTGCTTGGGATTCCCTCTCCCTCTCTCTCTGTTCCTTTGCAGTATTCTCTCTCTCTCTCTCTCTCTTTCTCTCTCTCTGAGACAATAAATAATGAACTTAAAAAAATAAAGGTCTAATCAATCTCTAGACATAATTAGGTACCTTTTTGTGGAAAGAGACACCATGAAGATATTCATGTAGCAAACAATCTAAATAAAAGGACCCACTTTCAATTTGTTTGTTTTACTATAGATTCCTTTCGATTTCTGTCAACTCACTGTTGCTCATATATTTCTGGGTTCAGTTCCTCATCTGGAAACCAGGATTAGAGGGGCGCCTGGGTGGCTCAGGCAGTTAAGCCTCTGACTTTTGGCTTTGCCCAGGTCATGATGTAACATTCTCTGCCCTGTGTTGGGCTTTGTGCCGACAGCCTGCATCGTGCATGGGGTTCTCTCTCTCCTTCTCTCTCTGCCCCTCCCCTACTGGCACTGTGTCTGTCTCAAAATTAATAAATAAACTTTAAAAACCAGGATTAGGGGTGCCTGGGTGGCTCAGTTGGTTGAGCATCTGACTTCGGCTCAGGTCATGGTCTCATGGTTTGTGAGTTCAAGCCCCACATTGGGTTCTGTGCTGGGCATTAAACCTACTTAAAAGAGAAAATCATTTTAAATTGTGGCAAATGTATTGTGTGACTTTGCCATCTCCTTGTGTGACCCTAGAGAAAGTGTGTGAGATTTGCAAATGCGTACATAAAAAAGGATTTATGCAGGGCGTGTGGGTGGTTCAGTCAGTTGAGCATCTGACTTTACCTCAGGTCATGATCAGTGGTTCATGGGTTTGAGCCCTGGATCAGGCTCTGTGCTGACAGCTCAGGACCTGCAGCCTGCTTTGAATTCTGTGTCTCCCTCTCTCTCTGCCCCTCCTGCTCGCACTGAGTCTCTCTGTCTCTCTCAAAAATGAATAAACATAAAAAAAAATAAAAAGCAGGGTTAGAAATATTATGACATATGTGACCAATAACCAGCTGTGAAGTACACCATCTATTGAGATGAATGAATGCAGTGATAATGTTAATGTGGTCAGTATGGCTGTTACTGTGCTTGAAGGATGAGTTTGCTTATGCTGTCTTACTTGATGTTGAGTTGTGGATTTTGGTGACCTTGGACTCATCGTGCAGGGCCCAGCTCCAGGGCTGTTGGTGGTCTGCAGCCCTCTGGACCTCTTTATCTGGGTCCTGTCCTCTCCTCTCCGGTCCTGACCTCATCATGTGCACGGAAGAGCAACAGTGCTTTCCACCCTGCCTGTCCCTGTCTGCGTCTCCGCCGACGCTCAGAGCGAGGTCACCAAGGGCACCAAGGGTGGCTTTTCATCTTTTTGGGATGCGTTTTACCTGGCAGAGCGCCTCATGCAGAGGTCACGTTCGGTACTCATCTGTTAAATAAACAGGAAGATTCTCTCCCTTTAATACTTTCTATAAAATCATAATTTCTGGAGCCGCCTGGCTTGTTTTTGCTGGTGGATTTTGGAGAGCTTGTAACTGAGCATTCCTGCCACCACTCAGTGGGTGTGTGGACAATGTAATTGGTCCACGTTCAGCGTTATGGGCAGTGTTTCCTGTGTAGAAGTTATTGGTACCTCCACTTTTAGGCCCCTGTTTGATCAACCTTTATTTTCTTATTTTAATTTACCTTCTTGCCATGTGTGTCCTCTGGAAGTTGCCTTAAATCTGTTTATTTGAGCCTTAAAGGCATAGCATCTTTTGATGTGATTTGATTCATTTGACGTTGCTGCAATTCAGTCCTTGGAAGTAGACACCTACTAGGCACTCAGAATTGAGTTCTGTGCGCAGGAGATGAAGACGAGTTTATATTAATCGAGGAGACACTGCAGTTGCATAATGACAGGAAATTATACCCAAGCAAGGACTGCTTTTCCAACAAAGGTTTGGGTGCAGATTGCCAACAGTACCTTGTCTTTGGTCAGCTCTGACGATGGGCGAGGGGCAAGGGTTTCTCTTTGTTCTGTTTCAGAGCTCACTCTACTTATAACTTCTCAGATTATAATTTAGTCTTTCTAACCATTGTGGTTTTAGTTTTTTACACAGATGCTGGGTATGACCTTGTGTCTATGTTTGGCTGCTGGTGTTTAAATTATGTTACATATTAAAAGAATGAAGTCTTGGAAAGCTCAACCAAAAAGCAAAGCGTGCAGAAGGCTGGTTAACATTGTTAGTTGTGTCCTTTATTCTGCACTGAGAAACTTTGTGTTTTCTTTGTCTTGTGTTGGGAGAGGTTCTAGGACCGTCTAGCTACCTAAAACCATATTTGAACATACATCTCCTCTGTCAGCCCAAAGGCCAAATTCGTTCATCTTTCTTGCCTTGGAGATATAGTCACATATGAGAAATCAGTAAATAATAAGATGAAAATAGTCTAAAGTATCTTCCAGCCTGGAGAGTCAGAGAAATGCCAGAGTCGTGCTGGCTGGCGAGAGGGTGAGGTGCAATCCCATGCCTCAGGCATCTCCCTTTGCAAGACAGCGGGGCACCACTAGACTCATCTTTGGGGTCTTTCTACCAGGTGAGGCCTCTCATGAGAGGGTCTGGAAGGTAGTCATTGAGGTCACTCAGGTCCAGAGAGTCCAGTCTTGATGCTCACTGATTTATACAGCAGGACCTGGTGCTCTGGCTCTTCTAGGTGACCTGTGCTATGTGGGTGTGGCAGGATTTCAGCTTCTCCTGGCATTTTCCCGAACCTATGACATCATTCTAAGGGACATGATGTGACCACGGGAACACTGTTGGGATGCGAATTGGGAACCTGCACCAGCTGTTCCACCTCGTTTGTCATCCCCTAAACCTTCTTCGTGCAGATCTAGGTAAAGTCCATCAACCAGGCATGTACATAGGCCCAAAGAGCAGCGAGTTCCCTGTCCCTGGATTTTATTAGGATCAGGTCATGATTCTGTGGGCCTGTTACGAGATAGAGATAATACCTGGAGTCAGCAAACTTTCTTACAAGACCGGATATGTTCTGAGCTGTTCTGTCTGTGTCCTGTGCCTCCGCTCAGCTGTGGGGGCATGAACGCACTCCCTGACTCGGCCTGCTGATGGAGTGTGGGTGGGGCACAGCAGAACCGTATCTGAACCTTTTTCATAGTTTAAATATTTTTCCCCTCTGTCACGAGGTCATTGTTTTTTTTTTAATTTAGTAATGTAAAAATATAAGGAGAACATAATTAGTTCCTGAGCTATGTAGAAAAGATAGGTCAACTGTGAGCTCTGGGCTGGAGATTACTAATACTGGGGTCCTGTCACAGGGCAAGAGGGGGCTGGAAGGCCTTCGTGGCCTTTCTGACCCTGAAGATCTCCAATTGCAGTGCCTGGAAGGTCTTCCCACCACAGAGCAATCAGGAGTGATAGAGGCTTTGGGACAAAAAATAATCTGGGTGTGGTGACCATATGGTGGAGGTGTTGTTTTCCACTAGTGGGGATTACATGACTTCTACGTGGACCTAACCACTACGAAAGTGTGTGGTTTCATAATGCTGAGAAAGAAAGCCCGTTTCTTCCACCTCTTTCCTGAATGCATGTGCCTCCCACCCGTCGGCACAGCTGACCCAGGGGCCCTCAGGTCGCTGCTGCTGGGGCACCAACTCGCCGAGAGGGCAAACACCGGTCTTGTGGATGACTTGTCCTCCGTGACCTGCCGGGAAGTTCAACAAATCCTCGAAAGCCCCTAGGAAAGCAGAGGCTCAAGGCTGATTTTCACTTCCCATTTCACCTCCAGCAGCAGGGGTTGTTAAGGTGTTTCCAAACCAGTCATCAGTGCAGTTCCTCGTGGATGAGCAGCGGTGTGGCTCTGTGCTTGCCCTGTTCCTCCACCAGGTTCATGGTCTAGCTTGGTTCTGCTGGACTGTGAGCCATTCTCTTCCCTTTGTAAGTACAGTGCCTGGCCGAGTTTGATCACAGCACCGAGCATGATGTCCTGTGCACATGCTGCCTAAACAACCATTCCAAGTTTACTATCCACTTGGGTTTTTTTGGTTTTTTGTTTGTTTGTTTACAGTCGGCACAACACTTTCTCTATGGACATTCACACAGGTTCCAGTGGACCTCATCTGTCCTATTGCGTCTCTTCTTCCCCATGAAGGTTGTCCTTATCCCTAGGGAAATATTTATAAAAGATTCTAAAAAAATGGCTTAAAGTGTAGAGACCGTGACTGTAGAGCAAACACTACTGTATACTTCTGGCTAATAAGATCATTATTTCTATACACGTTGAATGCAAATGATGAGTAATTTTTATATCATTATTTTTGCAAACTGAAGGAAACATGTTTTTATTTTGAAAATATATTTGTAATATCCTGGTCTTTGTCACTTTGATTCTTGCTTGTTTTCATTAATACATCTCTCATGAGGGATCAGCTTTCGTGTAACCCACACCTCAGCAAGTCATGCTTACATACACAGAAAGAGATCAAAAGTGAGAGAGGAAACATATTTGAGAAAAATTCAGTTTTAGACTAAATTTCTTCCTTAGTCCAAGAGAAGATAGTAAGCAATCTTGTGTTTGGAATCGCTGGGAATATTTAGAAATAAGGCAGCAGGGGTTCCTGGGTGGCTCAGTCAACTGAAAACTCCAACTCTTGATTTTGGCTCAGGTCATGATCTCATGATTCGTGCGTTTGAACCCTGCATCAGGCTCTGTGCTGACAGTGTGGAGCCTGCTTGGGATTCTCTCCCTTCCTCTCTCTCTGCCCCTCCCCTGCTTGTGACCTGCTCTCTCTGAAAAGAAACAAATAAACTTAAAACAAAACAAAGTACCAAGGCAACAAATCCGGGAGACCACACCTTAAACATGTGTTTCAAGTGGATATGAGTGAATGGATGAGTGAACACAGCTGAGGAATGATTGTGTCACAGGTGCCTTTGGGAAGATGAAAAGAGGAGAGGGAATCTCTAAGAAGAGTGTTCAAGAGAAGTATAAAAACATAGACATGAAAAACAGATCAAGACAATATTTCTCAAATGAACTATGAGTGTTTTTTTTCAGGTTTATTTATTTTGAGAGAGACCATAGAAGAAGGGCAGAGAGAGAGGGAGAAAGAGAATCCCACATGCTCTGCTTTATCAGCGCAGAGCCTCACATGGGGCTGGAGCCCAGGAACCGTGAAGTCAAGACCTGAGCCAAAATCAAGACACTCAGCTGAGGGAGTCACCCCTGAGTGTGGTTTTTAGTAGACCAAAACATGTCTTCTTGGTGTGCTTGCGCTCTACCGTCCAGAACGTGTGAATGTTCGTGATCTCACAGTGCTGGTGCTTCTGGTGCCCGCAGGAGTCATGGCAGCCCTGATTTTGGACATAAAGAGCACTTCTTGTGAATTTTTATGACATTTTTCTTGGTAAAAACTAAATAAACCCGCAAAATTGTTTATCATACTTAACCAGACAACACATGCGAAAATGTAGAAGAAAAACAAATTAAGATGGAGAACATCCTTCCCAATGGAGGAGGCACTTGCTGAAGGGTATTTTATTTGTTAACCACAAGAAGCTTTACTGGTAGCAAGTAGGGCAAAGAAAAAGTGGCAAAGACCAGGTCAGTGGACCCTAAAGTAGAGGGTGTGGCTTATCCTCCAAGGACGTGGTTCATCAGGTGTGTGTTTTCATCTAATTGTGCACAACTACATCCTTGAAATGCAGGGCATGCTGTGGCTTCCTACAGGCAGGAGGGTGGACATTTACTGTGACCTCCTTTCCCCTCCTGGGAGACAAACCAGCCCACTCTCCTTGGAAAGGGAGCAGCAAATGGCCAGGCAGACCCTTCCTCCTAGAATCCTGAAGAAGGGATCCGTACAGGTTCCAATGGACCACACTGGACTCAGGGAACACTGTGCTTTTCTGCTCTCTGGTGTCTTCTCTTCACCAGCCCTGGGGCTTGTCTTACTGTATTATCCATCAGGATGCAGATGCTGACAATATGTAACAGCTCAGGAGGGGGTTTGAGGGAGCACATCTGGGAAGCCCGAGAGTCCACACTGACAATAACCCCGCCCTGACAGGGGGAACCCTCAGACTCATTGCCCCTTGGCATCCAGGGAGGTCTGAGAGTGGTTCAGTTGGTGCATTTGAAGGCACATCCCAGTGACAAATACACCACAGTCATAGAGCAAGTGACACAGAGTAGGCTGGACCCTCACTTGACCCTGACCCCCATTTAATACGCAAGTACGTGTCTTCTGTATGAGACTAAAACACAGAATTTAATAAAGACTTTATGAGAGTAAATTAGGACAGTAAACTCCCCCCTCAGAGCAGGAGAACTATGATTTATTCAACTATATATTGGTATGCATATAATTCAGATTTCTTCAGATGCCAGAAATACCATTTAATTTAAGGGGAAAAAATATCAGGGTCTCCTGGGCGGCTCAGCTGGTTAAGTGACCCACTCTTGATTTTGGCTCAGGTCATGATCTCAATGCTTATGGGTTCAAGCCCTGCATTGGGCTCTGTGCTATGAGAAGCCTGAATGGGATTCTCTCTCTCTTTCTGTCTCTCTCTCCCCCTCCCTCCCTCTCTCTCTCCCCCTCCCTCCCTCTCTCTCCCTACCCCTCCCTCCCCATCTCTGCCCTTCCCCTGCTCATGCTCTCTCCATGTCTCTCAAAGTAATTAAATAAATAAATGAACTTTAAAAGAAACAAAACAATTATTAGCAGAACTGATTCTATTTTATAATGCAGGCTAACATTCAAGGCAGGCCCTCTTGAATTCTTATTTTATGTCTCACACTTGTTTTTCAGTGGGTTTGACAAAGTGTTTGAAAAACAATAATTTCCCCTTCCTTGTTTCATATGCTAGCTGAGGATAATCACTTCATCAAGGGGCATCCGTTATGCCTTCCATACTGAATGGTGACCCAACCCTCTTTCTGTATTTTTCTAAGAAGGGGTGATTTGTTGTTTTCTTTACCTGCCACATATCAGGTTCACATAAGTGACGGAGAATCATTGCACTGCTAACTGGAACACAAGGACATTTCAAAGAATGTGTAGCTTGAGTGAAAACCACACACATATGATTGATAAGAGACTAGTAGTATGTCTCATACCTATCTTTGAAATAATGGGTTGAGGTAACACTTCTGTCTGCATTATTGCAACAGGTACACACACACTTCAGTGCTGAGCTGTTGGACATGGTTGACGGTCAGGCACGAGGAGCTTGGAGGTAGAACCCCACATTCTCATCCCTTAAATGTAGACTCCGTGGTGCTTGGAACACAGCACATGTTCTGTTTTTGCTGATTGCTATTATTCTCATTGAGAGGTTAATATTAACAGACTATTATTCATTTGATGTATAAGAGAAATATTTAACAATCACTTTCTGCAAAGAAGATAGAAAAATAGTTATATTGTCCTTGGCTTTAAGGTGTCACTATGGTGTGGACATTAGACAGCATCTCACTGTCCCACAGACATGGAAAGTGAGACCTTTGGTCTTAAAGAAAATCAGTTTTGTTTTGCTTCATGGCATAGTCCTTCACTAAATTTTGGTATTCCTTTCCCATAACTTTGTTTTCTTTGTTTCTTTTTTAATTTTTTAACATGTTTATTATTGAGAGATAGAGAGAGAGAGCATGAACAGGGGAGGGGCAGAGAGAAGGGGAGACATTGAATCTGAAGCAGGCTCCAGGCTCTGAGCTGTCAGCACAGAACTCAATGCGGGGCTCAAAGTCACAAACGTTGAGATCATGACCAGAGCTGAAGTCGGATGCTTACCTGACAGAGTCACCCAGGTGCCCCTGTTTTCTTCATTTTTAAAAAGTCATTATAACAGTATTCCTTAAAAAGGTAAAAAAAATAAAAATAAAAATAAAAGTAAAAAGCATTTGTATATGCATACATGTAGTTCTTCCTTCACAGAGGGCAGATTTCCTTTTAGCATCATTTTTACATTTCCTGAATCACTCTTTGGATGTTGGTGATGTCTTTCTATCGAGGATGGTAATTATGAGTGATCAACAGTTGGCTACCTTTTAAGCCCAGAGGGTGGGTGTGAACCTAGCACAAATCTCAGGGTCCAGACATGGTACCTGCATCATATTGCAGATCCTCAGCAGAGCAGGAAAGAGATACCCAGGTGGTCTTAGAAATGTCCACACCCTACCTCTGTGCTCCTATTTGAGAGGAGAGCTTGGAATTAAAAAAAAATGTTTTTCACTACATTATTTCACAAACTTCCTATTCTGCCATTTTCTCCACTCACATTATCAACACTGGAGTCTTCAGACAGAGTATAATTTCATGCCAAAATGGTACTAGCAATAATATAGTGAAAACAACACGAGTTTACTTTTTCATTACTATCTTTCCATTTAAATTCTGTGCTTACATAAGTTAATGATATTGAGCCACAGATCGTATGTGATAGAGAATTACAAAAATGGTGGTGTCCATCTACAAACCAGAAGACTGAGAGTCACCCATTAAAACCTATTGTGCATTTCATGAGCTCCCCTCTGACTGTTAATCTGGTGGCTCCAATTTCTTACACAAAGGGACACTGTGTCACTGACAGGAGACTCCTTCAGTCATGTGATTCGAAAGCACTCTGTGAACTTAGTTACATTAACTGAAAGTTACTAAGTTATGTGCAACAAGCTAGGTCGCTAGCAGGTGTAAGATGAACCAGGCCCTACTCTTCACACGTGTGGACCCCTTGCCCCTTGCACCTTCCCCACGGCTCCATGGCAACCAGGATGGTCAGGACCCACTCTCCCTGCCGTGTTTCTAACGGCACTCATGCTCTCCTTTGCCAAGTCCTGTCTGGACTCATGTGACACCCCACTCAGACCACCTGGCATCCATAGGAGAAAGTTCTGGCAAAATGCCTGAAGGGGGATGGAGGTGTGTAGGAAGGGGGGAAATTTGATGTTCTCTTAGAGGGCCTTTAAATAAACCGGTGCACTTCATTGACTTCCCATCTTAGTTTCTATCTGATAAAAATATGCATTTATGCGCTGACAAAGCAGCAAACTGAAACAAAGCAAAACTATTTGTGTTTTCACAATATATATTGTTTATTTCATGTGACATCTGGTCTCACATTCTATCATGTGCTGGAGAATTATACTGGCCACGCCTCAACGGACCCTGGAATCCACTGTATTTTGGGGAACAACTTAAAATGTTAAATATTCTTACATGGTCAAGGGACGCTGGGCGCTCCACTCTACTCTGTCCCTTGGACGTCTCCACCTGCCATCTGTCTTTCAGGAAACTTACATATCACAAGCAAGGTGCCCTGAACTGAACTTAGACCAAAAATGTAGCTGATCCTGTGTTTTTCTGTCTGTATCTCTGCACCAGGTGCATAGATGATCTTCAGTGTGCGGGGGTGCGTCTCTTCCTGCTGCTCTTCAGATGTGTTGGTGGGAAAGATGGCCTCCTTCCATTTCCTTGGAGATTCCTTCTTTCTAGCAATCCTCCAGCATCACCATATGTGACACTCCCTCCCTCATGGCGCTGCCTTTACCCATGGAACACTTTTTCTTCATTCCTGGCTGGCTTATAGATTTCATACACAATACAAAGGGAGGGTGTCTACGTATGCCGTATTTTGTCATTTTTTTCTTAGTACCTTTATGTGGACATTCAACAACAACAAAAACACAGTGATTTGCAAAATATCAAACATCAGGAAAACCTCTGAGCTCAATCTTGCACTTACATCTTCCAATTTAATCTGGTATTTATTCTGACATGAGTTGCTTTCTACCAGTTTACTACTGCCAAGGAGATAGTGGAAATAGGTTTCAACATTCAGGGAAGTCATTACCTCTTTCTTAATGGGTGTCATACATGCTCATGTAAGATAGTGATAGAATGGATACACACAGTTTTCTGTGTATATGGTAGACATAGCGTGTCATAGCTTGGCTTGCAGTTAAAAATACCCCTACCCCTACACACACACACACACACACACACACACACACACACACACACACACCCCTTTACCCCCAAGTTTTTCACAGAGGAAGTAACAATGTAGATATATTCAACTAGTTTAGTTCTGACTCCTCTGCCTGTTGTATCAGTGGGGTTACCATAGGAATGTGGATAGATGGGCTCATATGACTCAGATTCTCAGGATTTCCAGGATGCTCAAAATACTTATATATCTGAGACCCGTTCATTAAATTACCATGGTGTAAATTGGCCAGTTCTATCTGATAAGCTATGGTGCAGTGTCCATCAAGACATACTCTCTTCTAATGCCAAGTTTCCAAAAATGAATAAGAACATTGGGAACTGGAAAATCATAAGGTGAACAACTATGTCTGCTCGATATAAAAGCCTCTTTTAAATTGTGCAGATGTGTTAATTAAATCAACTGAAGACCTGTGTGGGTATATCCTCAGTCTCCAGAATATTCTGGACCCTTAGTAATCAAATATCTAAGTCTAACTTGTTTGTATATCATGTTGACTTATCATTATCTGTTTCCAGTTGTCTTGGCAACATTGCTGTGTTCTGTTGAAAGATACTTCCAGAACACATTATGAATTCCCAAATATTTTTCCACAAGTTGAATACTTGTTGGACAAATTAAATACCAGGAAATATCAGCATTTCTTCTCTAAAACACACCGTCGGGGTTGGGAGAGTTATTCCTGACTTTGCTTCTTACAGAGCATGGCATTCCTAACTTGCATCTTAGTCTGTGCTTTGATCACTAAAGATATTGGTTCTTAATCTTAATGATCTATCTTTTCATGCAATAATTTCCCCTCTACATTTTTAGTTCAAGGACTTTCGCACTAAATGGGTTTCTACAATAGGGAACATTCACTTCTGAATTGAATGTGAAAGCTTTCACCTAGTGATATGATTGATTGGCTAATATATTTGCACCTGAAATATGCCTGGATGACATACAACTTTGTTCTAAAAAATACTGGAAAAACAGCCACGCAGTTGCTAGTACCATGGAAACTTGCCTTTATCACACATTTGAAGCCCCAAATATAGATGATCAACGCCTACCAATTCAAAATGCTTGGATAGGCCTTGTTACCTAGGCAACAGAGTATTGGAAATGAGATATCTGCATTCTCTCAAATTTGTTTCCCAAATTTTACCCTTTACATAGATTTAGAGCACGGATCTTAAGGTTGAATACATAATTTCCTAAAAAATTGGATGCTTCTAACAATCATGACATGCACCAGCCTGAAAAAAACCCAAGATATAGAATCTAGAAATGTCTCCATTTGAGTTTCCCTTTGAATGGTAGATGGTGTTTGCTAATAGTTAAAGAGGAAGCATAGTAGTCTAAGTAGAAACCAAATCACTGAGAAGTGAGTAAGTAGAATCGTCAAGTCTCTTTCTATCAGTAACTGCCTTGGGTTGAGAAACAGCAGGCAAAGAGTAGGTTAAGCTTATTTCAGAGACTTTGTTAAAACTTTCCCCCTCCAACTATTGGGACTATCTCAAAACAAAAATGAAAACTTCCTCCTCTAAAGTATTGGGATTACATAAAAATTAAAACTTCTGCACAGCAAAGGAAATCATCAATGCAAGTAAAATTGCGAGAAGATATTTGCAAATGATATATCCAATAAAATATTAGTACCCCAAATATGTAAAGAACTTATAAAATTCAGCAAAAACCCCACAAATAATCATACTGAAAATAAGCAGAAGACATGGCAGACATATCTTCAGAGAGGACATCCAGATGGCCAACAGGCAAGTGAAAAGGTGCTCAACGTCTCTTATCATCAGGGAAATGCAAATCAAAGCTAAAATGAGATATCACCTCACACTGGTCAGAATAGCTAAAATCAAAAACAAGAAACAACAAGTCCCGGCAAGGATTGGTGAAGCAGGAACCCTCTTGCACTATTGGTGGGAATGCAGACTGGTTCCAGCCACTGTGGAAAACAGTGTGAAGATCCCTCAAGAATTGTAAAATAGAAATACCCTATAACTGAGCTCTTTTAATACTAGGTATTTATCCAAAGATTACAAAAACACTAATTCAAAAACATACATGTACCTGTATGATTATAGCACCATTATTTATAGTAACCAAATTATGGAACAACTCAAGTGTCCACTGATAGATGGATGGATAGAGATGATGGGCTGTGTGGTTCCCCTGGTGGATCAGTGGGTTAAGCAAACAATGTTGGGCTTCAGCTCAGGTCCTGATCTCATGGTTCATGGCTTTGAGCCCTGCAGTGGGCTCTGTGCTGACAGTACAGAGACTACTTGGGATTCTCTTTCCCCTCTCTCTCTTCCCTTACCCCACTTGCTAACTCTCTCTCTCTCACTCTCTCAGAAATAAAGTTTAAAAATGTGGTACGCGCGTGCGCACACACATGCACACACAAATATTACTCAGCCATGAAAAAGAATGAAATATTGCCATTGGCAACAACATGGATGGAGCTAGAGAGTATAATGCTGAGTGGAATAAGTCAATCAAAGAAAGACAAATGCATTATGATTTCATTCATGTGGAATTTAAGAACCAAAACAAATAAAGGGGAGAAAGAAAAGGGAGAGGCCAACCAAGAAAGATTCTTTTAACTCTACAGAACAAATTGACGGTCACCAGAGGGGAGGACATAGGGGGACGGGATACTAGGTGATGGTGCTGAAGGATGCACCTGCTCTGGTGAGCACAGGTGATGTCTGGAAGTGCTGAATCACTACACTGTACACCTAGAACTAATGCTACATTGAGCGTTGAACAATAATGGAACTGAGATAATAAAGCCATGAAAATTTAGACACACACAGAACTTGCCCCTTCCGGGTTCTCATCTCATATCTCATTTCCTTCATACTACTTTTCTGATCTGCATACAAAAAAAAACATAAAACAACAACCACAAAACAACAACAATGACACTTGCCAAAAAAAAAAAAAAAAAAAAGCTTGTTCCACTCTTTCTCCTTTACTTCTAAATGAACCACAGCAGTTGGGTCACTTGACCTTGAGGCTAGCTCTGTGTTTTCAAGGCGCTGCCATCCAAGGTCTAAACTGGCTGGGGTGACACGTAAGGGCCGCAGTGTATGACGGAAAAGATGTGGGAACGAAGACTTGATGTGAGTTTGCTTTGGACCATTGGCTTCCCAATGAACCTCCCAATCAGGCTATGCATTCCTTGAGGAAAATAATCTCTGAGTTTCTGTAGATTACGAGCCATTCATGATTGTGTCCCCTGTGTCACAGTTAGCCATTGTTTGACATTTGTTGACTGAATCAGTGGGGAGTTTGCCCAAGAACAATTCTGAGGCAGAGCCGGTCATAATGAGTTCTTTAAACTGCTCTTGCTCGGCCGCTGGTGAGCCAGGTGAACTCTGATAAGAATCACATTAATTTAAAACGTGTACTGGGGGTATTCTATGAGGTATATTATGAACAAAAATATTAGCATGAGGTGACAAAGTAAGGAATTATTTTGAAATCTGACCATCCCAAAGAAACCACCAGGGTGTTACTAAGAAGCTAAAAATGGCACTCTGATGGCTTCTGAGTATTTGTAACTGAAAGGCATCCCAAGAAATTTCTGTCCTTGCTAGAACTCAGAAAGTCTTTATTTCATGTGTCTAACTGGTACATGGGATCCTGGGATCATATAAATCATATAACTGAGCCTGTTTCTCATTTTATTTTGGCCATCTTGAAGCTCGGGGCATATTTGTCTTGAAAGAATCAGAGATAGCCCTGATTAAAATACTCGAGTTGCACCTGGGAGCATGGGTGGCTCAGTTGGTTACATGTCTGACTTTGGGTCAGGTCATGATCTCATGGTTTGTGAGTTCAAGCCCTGTGCCAGACTTTACTGACAGCTTGGAGCCTGGAGCCTGCTTTGGATTCTGTGTCTCACCCTCTTTCTCTGCCCCTCCCCTGTGTGCTCTGTCTCTCTCTGTCTCTCTCTTTCAAATAAGTAAATAAATAAACATTAAAAAATTGTTCGAGTGATTTCCCATGTTAATTCTCTCCCTGGTCCTCACATCTTCCACGTTAGCTACCTTTGGCTGTCACTCTGTTCTCCCACCTACTGAAGCCTGGGAAACAGGTTTCCATCCATGTACAACATATTGACAAATCTGAACAATGTGATGAATCCACGCACAGCATATTGAAGTATTTGATAAATGTTCCCCTACGTGAGCAGGTGGTCACTGGCCAAGATTCCCCACCTGTTCTCAGCCCTAAACATGCAAGAGTCCTTTGGGAGCCATTCTTTAGTCTGTAGGCTACAAGTGAAGTGTTGGAAATTTAAACTTTTTGTCACTCAGCTCTGGTCGCTCATTCTGCTGCTGCTTCTTACAGCTGAGTCAAACACAAGGCTCTCATTTACATGAGACAGAGCCTGGGCTCAGATTAGCACAGGGCATGACAAGATAAAAAATAGATTCATTATTTGACCAGCTGATGGGCCTGCCCATAGAGCTTGTGAATTTAAATCACAAAATGGCAAGAATTGAAAGGGTTTAAAGTACTTATCAGCAGCCCTCTACTTTTGTCTCAAGGCAAGACCATAGCTGCATTTTTTTTCCCTATAGATTATTGCCTGTGGTATTCTTGCAGCTCTCACTTGAAGGAGATAAAGCCTGGCTCAGGAATCCATTCCTGTAGCTGATAACACGTGCAGTAGGAAAGCTCGGAGAGGAGTGCTTTGCTGAAAATTAGGCACCGGGGTCACCAATATCCAGCAAATGATTCCTGATAGATTTGGAGCTTTGAGACTCTGCATTCATTGACCTGATTTTCTCCTTCATACTATCTCAGAGCATTTTCGAGCATGTCCTGTGGAATCAGACCTATTGTCAGATATATGTTTACTGTTATTCCTCAGCTGTCAGAGCAAGAAGCCCTGTAAACCCTCCAACTTCTTTCCTTCCGCAAACGTGAACATCAAGAACACTGTAAGAGCTACTATGGCATATAAAAGAAGACAAATACAATTTAACTTGCTTTTTGGAGATTTCATATTTAGTTATAGGCTAGGAGGAAAGAAATCCAAGTTAGGAAATCCATCTGGACCAGGAGCCAGGAGTCACCGTTTCTGTTACTGGTTGTACTAGGAACACATTTTACGGTGGTCAAATTGATGAACCTAATTTAAACACTTATTTAGTTGTTGTTCCCATTGTACGTTTGTCAGAGGCCTTAACACACCCTGAAATTGTTGTCGTGAGAAGAGAATGAACTGGAAGAAAGGAGAGAAGTGTGGAGACACGATGCAGGAGAAGCCCAGACAGCGTGTCCACAGAGGGCCGTGCTCTGTGTAAATTGCAAACATCCGATGATTTGCATTCTTGAACTTTAAGAGGGTGGCTGAATATACCCGATATAAAGTAAATGTGTAAATTACTTTATTCAATTATCCCATTCAAATATTGCATTTACCCAAGTGTGGAATATTGTGATTATTCCGATTCATTTTTAGAAACCTGTGAAAGTCATAATTACAGATGTTCACTGTGACCTCTATCACCAGGACCTACATTTGGAATAAGAACCACAGTAACTTAAATTAATCGTAGGCCAAAATTACACATTACAACATATACTGAAGACAATAATATAATAGTTCCTTATTGGAGCCAGTGATTGACTTGCATCTGCCCATTTAATACGAAGAAGAGTTTTGTCTAGTGAAAATCAGGATATTTTATAGTTGGGGAAATGGGGAGATGGGAGACATGTTTCTCAACAGTAAAAGTATTTGAGTAGTTCGGGATTCCCTGTGTTTTAAGGTTAGAGAATGAAAGTACCCCATTTTGACCTTCAAGGAATTTACTGAGGATCAAGAAGTTTTGTGATGACCTCATTGGTGTTTTTGATTGGAAATGCATCAGAGTTGTGTGTGGCCTGCAAGAACTGTAATGCCCAAGATTTCAATATCACCCCAAAACCAGAGACCACCAGGGAGACTGATCACGCAGGCAATAGCAAAGGGCGGTTTTATTACAGGCTTAGGCTGGCTGAGCCTAAGCTCGGGCTCACAGACTTTACCGGCACAGTGGATCCGTGCTGAGAGCCCGGAACATGGCGGGGTAGGGCTTTGATGAGTTTTGGGAAGGAGGAGTTACAGGAAATCGCGACACAGGCGCAGTGATCCAATCGCAATGTACAGTATCATTGACAGCAGGTTTAACCATACACATTGTTCAGAGCATTCGTTACTTTTGGCAGGACCCAATTACAACATTTAGGGTATCTTTGAAATTAACCAATTACAGAGCGAGTTCAGGGTCTTATTCGGCGACTATCGGGTTAACTTTAACATTAGGTAACAGGGTCCCATCTAAAGTTCCCATCTGTAGGCCTCACCTTTAGGAATGTGGGGAGAGGTAGCTGGCCTTTCCTGATTGGGTACCGCAGAGTGGTCTCTTGCCTCAGGTAATGTGTAACCGCCTAATAGTTCCTGAGAGACGGACCCTTAGACCTTCTAGTTTAGAGGGGAAACTTAAAGCCTGTCATGGCGTCTGTTTGGTTCAGACTCGTGTTCTTACAGAACCACAACCCCAGTGTGAATGCTATGCCTCTCATCCATTCTGCCTTTTAAGGTAAAATACTGGAGTGTGTCACTTAAACAAACAAACAAACAAAATGGGCAGGGAAAAAAGTAAAAATGATTTGCTCATAAGTCAACTGAGTCGCTCAGAATGACACATGCCTAAAATACTTATTTTCCTCCTATAGATTCTGAGCTTGAAGAATTGATAGGACTCATGTGTACCTCGTAGCTAAGTTCACTGTTTAGAAATGATGTTATGGTCTGCGTGTGAATTTTCCTTGGAATGCATGTGCGCAGAAGAAAAAGCACAGACCCCTTACCGTTCTGTCAGCAAAAGACTCAGGATGTGAAACAGGAGGCTCAAATAGGAAAACGTTTTGAAACTAAGTGGTGTATTGATCTGAGGAGAGGGGCAAAAAATGAGTTAGCTAGAAGCGTGCAACAATTGTCTGTTGCTGTAGTAACGGAGATAACTCTGATCTTGATAGCAAAGGAAAATGTCAAGGAGAAAATAAGCATTTAGTTACAGTGATTGTTAGGTTTTATCAGGCCCGGGGTTTCTGCCTTCTGGGTAAACCGAGTAAGTCCTCTCTTTTGAGGGAAAACTGCACAGCTAGGGGGTACAGAGAGTTGTCAAAGAAATGCCCAAGTACACACCAGTTCTCCACCCCAGTCCCCAAGCCCTACTGCCCTCCCCGGCAGAAATCAGCCTTGGGATGCGATTTGTTGACAGAATTATGTTGACCATTGCAGAGTTTGTAAACACGATGGATAATGCATCATTCTTGCAAAAAAACACACTGAATTGCAGGGTTTTGTTCACTTTAAACATTATATTCATAGTATAAGCATATTTCAGTATCACTAGTCTTTATTACAGAAATTAAGTAATTTTCTAGTTTTGATATTTTTAATATTTCCCCATTTTGATTGTGGTAAAATATATGTATGTTTATATTATATAACATATATATAACTGTATACATACGTATATACATAATATAAAATGTGCCATCTCGACCATTTTTAAGCATCGAGTTCAGTGGTATTATATTTATAGTGTTATAGTGTGCAACCATTCCTACTGTCCATCTCTAGAAAGAACACTGTTCATCTTGCAAAACTCAGCCTCCACAGCCAGTGGACATATGGTCCTCATGGCCCCTTCCCCAGCTGCCGGCAACGCCATCTCTGTCTCTGTGATTCTGACTGCTCTGAGCACCTCTTAGAAGTGGAATCACACAGAATTTGCCTTTTGGTGACGGGCTTCCTTCATTCAGCTTAGGGTCCCCCAGGTTCATCCACGCTCTAGAACCTGTATGTCAGGTTCCTCCTTAGGGCTGAACTATACTCCATGGTATGCATGGACCACCTTTGTTCATAGCCATGAACGCTCAAGTTGCTTCGATGTTTCAGCTCTTGTGAATAATACTGCCGTGAACACAGGTATGCAAACATCTCTTTGATATTCCACTTTCAGTTTCTCTGATTATATACCCGGAAGTGGAGTTGCTGGATCACAGGGTAACTATAGTTTTAATTTTGGCGGGTGCCGCCATACTTGTTTTTGGAACAGCCGCCCCACCGTGTTCTTCTCCACGAGCGGTACCCGGGTTCCAGATGCGGCACGATCGCGCCAGCACTTAGCACTTTCTGTGTTTTTGAGAGTCGTCATCCTCATTGGTGTGAGGTGGCATTGCATTGTACTTCTGATTTATATTTCCCTGATCATGAGTGATGATGGGAAAATTTTTGTGCACTTACTGGTCATTTCTCTGTCTTAACTTGGAGAAAACCCAAATGCTTTGCCCATTTCTTAATTTTTCATTGTTATTGAATTTTTTCTCTATATTCTGGATGTTAACTCTTTGTCAGATATATAATTTGCAACTTTCCCCCCAGTTCTGAGGATTGCCTTTTTACTGTGTAAATATTTTCTTTGGGTGACATATTTTAAAAAATTTCTGTGAAGTTCATTTTGCCTATTTTTTCTTTGCTCTGCCTGTGCCTTTGCTGTCATATCCAAGAAACAATTGCCAGATCCAGTGTGGTGAAGCTTCTGTCCTGGGTTTTCTTCTGAGAGCTTTATCCTTTGATGTCTCACATTTAGGGCTTTTAGGGCTATGATACATTTTTAGTTAATTTGGGTGTATGTGTAAGGGCTGAATTTGTCTTTATTTCTCTCTTTCCCTCCCTGCTTTCTTTTTTCTCTCCTTTTTTTCTTTTTTCTTCTCTTCTCTTCTCTTATCCTTCCTTCCTTCCTTTCTCTCTCTCTCTTCACATGTTAGAGATCCATTGTTCCTAGCACCATGTTTTAAAAAGACTGTCCTTTCCACTGAATAATCTTGGTACCCTGGTACCCCAAAGTAATTTGACTATAAATGTGAAAGTTCATCTCTGGGCTCTCTATTCTGTTCCATTGGTTTATATGTCTGCCTTTATGCCCATAGTATGCTCTTTTGATCACTTTAGCTTTGTCATAAGTTTTGAAATTAAGAAGTAATTTTTATTATTTTTTTGTTATTTTTCCCCATATTTTTTAATATAGAATCTGTTACTGGAGATAAGCCTCAAACATGCTCACCCCCGCCTCCAGTTATGTACTTGGCACAGCCCTGCCCATTGGGATTCCTCTCATGAGGAACTGGCCCCTAGAGAGACTAAATGGCTTCATCCCATATTTTGTGATAACAGTGACACCTACCAAGGAGACTAGACAAGTGAAATAAAGCGTGCATGTACATTTACTTATTTGCACAGCACAGCCAACATCTACTGTGTGTATGTGTGTTTCCGATCTAAAATGAATTCAATTTTTGCCACGTCACCCAACGTATTCTAGATAAAGGGGTATATTGACAAGTTCACTGAACACTCTCATTGAGTCTCTGCCAGACCACGTGTGAGGCACCATACAGATGCATCTGTCTCTGTGCAGCCCAATCGCAAACATGTGCCTATGTTGGAGATGTTACCATTGACGGGCTGGGCACTTCAGAACTACACCAGCACTTGTCATGGTCATGGTCATACTTTGGGACAATTTTATTCTTAATTCTCAGTTCCTCATTGTTCTGATGAACAATGGACTTTTATACAAAGGCTGTTTGTGATGGAAGATAAGGCCTTTGCAAAAACATCATCTATTTTTGGAATTTAAGGAGACCCCAAAGGACATCGATTCATATAGTTGCCACTAACCGAGTTAATCAGGGCAGACTGGAAATCAGGAGTGTGATTATCCAGGATAGATTTTAAGATGAGAAGTTAAATTGAATGAGAGAGATTTTCATATCATTTCTCATGGCGTTGGGAACTGTTCTGGGGAATTACTAGGACCTACGGAATTATTTAAATGAGGACATGGAGGAAGTTCGGAAATCTGAGAACAAGTCTTTCCAGTTCTAACCTAACTAAATGCAAGACTGGGTAGGACTGCTGCCTTCAGTACCTTTCCTTGTACTTTACCTGCTTTTCCTCAATTCAGTCCTGTTGCTCCTGTGGTTTTGTTCTGGCTGTGATCGCTTCTGTGCTTTTGACGACGGGGCTCCTTTGCCACCTTCCCTGGTCTTCTAGGAAGATGTGTGGTTGCCCCCCTTTCCTATCCCCTGATTTCCCTGACATAGAGGCTCCAGCCTGCACACTGGGTTGGTCCGTGTCACACTTCCCATGTGGCCTGCGGACACCATATTGTATTGTATATTGTCTTTGGAGCTGACTCTCGCCATCCCTGGGATTCCACTAAGGCCGATAGTTTATACTTTTTGTCACTTGAGGCTCACGTGTGTCACTGTATACGATTCACTGCATGTGTCCAGCCTTTCTTTTTCAATTTTATTAAATGTCTGAATAAATACATGAAGTAACTACAACTACTGAAGAATTCCTAGGAAAGTTAGGTCTGAGAGAGACAACTCAGGTGGATGGTGATAGGATTTTTAAGCTAATTCAGGTGCTGGGTGCTAGTGCTTGAATATGGCTGGGACATTGTAGACTCTCGGGAATTTTTGTTTTCCAGAGTCCCAATAAATTCATTGATTTCCAAAAGTGGTGCCATTAAGTAGTTTGTGCCAATTTTTTGATGAAGACAGTGCCCTCCTTGTATAATCAGAAGATCACTATACTCAGACTAAACTCTAGAGAAATCTTCCACATTACTGATGTATCTATGCAAATATAATTTATTTTTCATGGGTTTAGGGGCTTACAACATCACTGACAGAAAAAGATTTATAGCAGTCTGGGTTCTTCTGATAAACTGCGTGTGTGCATTATTATATATAAGTTCATTATATATAGTATGTACTATTTTATATATTATGTGTAATTATATATTTTACATATATATGTGTAATTTGTATGTATATATGTAAAATATATTATACACATATATATATACACATATATACACACACACATATATATATATATGTATATACATAGGGAGGGGGAGGGAGGGAGAGGTAGGGAGAGATTGTGAGAATTGGCTCATACAATGTTGGGAGCTGACAAATCCAAAACCTATTAGGCAGCCCAGCCAGCAGGAAACTCAGGCAGAATCTCTGTGTTGGAGTCTGGAGATATAATTCTTTCTTCTTTAGAAAACTTCAGTCTTGGGGTGCCTTCGTGGCTCTTTGATTGAGTGGCCAACTCTTGATTTTGGCTCAGGTCATGAACCCAAGGCTATGGGACTGAGCTCTATGTCAGGCTCTGTGCCAAGTGTGGAGTCTGCGTAAGAGCCTCTCTGTCTCTCTCTCTCTCTCTCTCTCTCCCTCCCTCCCTCCCTCCCTCCCTCCCTCCCTCCCTCCCTCTCCCTAGTGCACACACACACTTCTTTTCTCTAAAATAGAAGAAAAGTAAAAAAAAAAAAAAAAAGAAGAGAGAAAATCTCAGTCTTTGCTCTGAAGATTGTCAACTGACTGGCTAGAGCCACTCACAATATTTCAAGGAATCTGCTTTATAGATAATCAATGTTAAGACGTCTAAAACTTCACAGCGGCATCTAGTTGGACCAGCATTTGACCAAACAGCTGGCCACCACAGCCTAGCAAAGTGGCCAGATAAAATTAACCATCACTGGAAGTCTAAAGATGGGTAGGTGCTAGGGATGGTTCCTGTAGACTACCCGATGACAGGAGAACACATTCTTCAGTAGAGCATTACAGAAGTGCAGTGACAATATGCACATGGACTAGGAGGGGAGTAAGCAGGTGGGGGGAGCTGTCAAGTGAAGACCCTGAGACACGGAAGAGATAACCAGGGGAGACCTATGGATGCAGAATCCAGGGAATGCAGGTTTATAAATGTTAATAAGATCAGTACTGCAGTCTAGAACAGATGGTTGCTCTAACCCTCATCCTCATATCATCAGTGTGGTCTGATCATTCTCAGCACTATGGATAAGGCATAGTTCTAAGCACCTTGTCATAGGCATGATGCCATTGAAGACATAAAGGGAATTCTACTAGAATTTCCATTTTGCAGCTGAGGTCACTGAGGACCAGGGAGGGAAGAGGTAAGACGCGCCGTTAGGCAATGTGATTCCAGAGGCTTCCCTCCGAGCAGACTTAAGGATCCCCACACATTTCCACCGGCAGACTGGATGTTGGCATCTCCACTTTCCAGGCAGGTGGTTCTGCAGTCCTTTCTGGTGAGACAGCATTGAGAACAGGGCTTCCTGTAAGTGGACGCGCTCTTCTGCATTTAGATTAGTGTCTTTTCACATATTCGCAATAACCTGAGCAGCAACAAACAGGGTGGCAATCTCTGACACGCATTGAACGCTCCCTGTGTGTTAAGGGCCATTCTCCCCATTTCCCTGTTTGGAGGACTTTAGGCAAGGAGAGAGTGAGTGTCTCTCACAGAGCAGTGCTAGCCTGATTTCCCAGATAGGGACACAGAGACGCAGAGGTTTAATTAAATCATTCAAGCTTCTTGTGGCAGGAGTGTGGGGAGGTGGAAATTCAACCCCAGGAGATGTGTCCTGGGAGCCTGGGCTGGCGGCCTGACAATAAATTCTTGTGTATTATCTCTCCTAGAGCTACATATTCAACAAAATCGGAGCTGCTCCTCGCAGATGGGGGCTTAGCTTTCAGCTTGGCTTTGTACAAGGCAAGGGCGTAACTTGTGTTGGGTTCAGACTCCTAAGTGAAGTGGCATCCTGCCTTGCAAAGGATTTTCCAGAGGTGCACTTATTTCCAATCACGTGCTATTGGATTTCACCTGTGACTTTCAGATCTTCTGAACAAAGTGCTGGCCTGAGAACGTAAAGTAGTATTTTTATGAAACAATCTTGACATTGGCAGTGGGTGCTCCTTGCACGGTGAGACGTGTTGGTGTTGCTAGGCTCTTCCGTATCGTGTTCATCTGGAAACCAGAGGCACTAAATCTATGGCAATTTGTGCATTCTTATAGAGACATATGATAGTCTAGTACTTTCTCCAGCTCATTCCACTGTCTTAATTAAAAATATTTTGTGTAAAATAGTAGATGATTGGAGAAACATCATTAGATCCTACAAATAAGGTTTTCCTGGAATCTTCATCTTTCTTCACACATAACTTAATTTTGAACTTGAAAACTCACTACAGACAATCAGATGTATGTCTAAAAGTGGTAGCTCACAGTGGGATAGTAGTTACTCCCTCTTCGTGTGCACAGAGGCCAACATTCTCCCCGGGCTAACAAATACCAGAACTGAAGAGAAACACTGCTCGTGTGTGTGTGTGTGTGTGTGTGTGTATCTCAGTGTCTCTGCATGTAATGGGTGTCTGTGTGTGCAGGGTGGTGGGAAAGGGGGGTGCCGAGAGGGACTGCAGCAGAAAACAGGAGAACACACATGTTCCTGAACTCGGTGGTGATGATGATAAACGCTCTGTTTTTAGCCCAAAAACTGAAAAGTGGATTTTACTCACTGGTGCCTGAAGCGAACCCATAAACCCACCTGCAGCTTGGTGGGGGAGTTAATTTGAGTGCAGCGCTATTATCTTTTTTTAGCCATTTAGCTATTGGAATATTGAAAAGGATTGCAGTCGTGCCCCAGAGAGCCTTGGAGAGCGGCCCTCTGGCTCACTGGTCCTGGGGTCTGGTGGGGTGGCCCACAGCAGTGCTCAGGGGCCACCACAGTTGCTCACTCAGCCTCCCGATCACTGCCCTCCCCGGACGCACCATTACGGTTACCGGAGCAACCTGACATTCTCGTGGCAACTGTATTTTGGCAAAAACAGAAATAGGTGATTTGGTTGAGCCTGATTGATAAGATAAAGCCTCCGTATCAATAATTGTTTGTGTGTTTGAGTCACTCACGTGAAATTTTTATTTCAGATGTGCTCTGCACAATGAAAGACAGTACCTTCCAGTGCCCAGGCCAACGGAGACTTTCAGAGATAGTCAGGGTGTGGGTGGGTAAGTAAACTCTTAATGTACAGGTTAAGTATCTTTTGAACAAGCTTCCTGTGTTATGAGCACTAAGTAATAATTCTTTGCTTGGAAGAAAAATACTGAGTCAAATGCCCAAGACTCTCCTGGAAAGATGTGACACGTGATGTCAGCTCGTTCATATTTAGAAAGGTCACTTTGAAACCTCTAGGAAGATAGGAGCATTGAAGTCACCTGACTAGGGAGACCTGGGACAGCTCCCTTTTAGCTTTTGATAATGCGGAGACTCTTCAGTGACAGGAGAAAGCCACGGAAGCCATCACAGACGTGGCCTTGCTCTCTGCCGCCCCCTAGAGATGCATCGCACCGCCCCCAGTTCCGTCCAATTCCCACTGAGGTGGAAACGCTGAAACATGTTGAGAAACGAAACATGAAACCCACAAGAGGCTTAGCAAGGTTCTCCTGACCAGAAGCTGGGGTGCCTTCTCAAGAATCTGCAAGCCAACAACCACCGGCCGAAGGTTTGGGGACCTTGCACCTGCTACAGAGTAGATTAGCTTCTGGAGAAAACTCTTATCCTCAAAGCAGTATATTCGCCCAATATGTTCAGTTACTGATTTCACAGACTGACCCCTCCCTGGAAGGGACACGTGGAATTCTGGAAAGGGGAACCGGTGGTGTGGCAGCCATGGCGTGGGATCAGCGCAGGGTGGGTGACCACGGCGGGGTCACTGTCCTCACAGCAGTCCTGCTGGTTCTCTGGAGGAAGGCTTTCCGAGTTCCTGTCCTCAGGCACGGTATTACGGAGGACGATTTGGCATCCCACCAGCTTATGTGGGGAAGAATATTATCTTTCCTTTTTTTTCATTTTTGTGTAGTTGTATCTTGGAGGGTAGGAGAAGTAAATTATTTAAAAAATAAATGCACGTCTCTTCGCATGTGGTATGTGTACGAGAATAATGCTAAGCCCTGTAGCACATGAACAAAAGCAAGTAGTGTGTGTGTGTGTGTGTGTGTGTGTGTGTGTGTGTGTCTTGCATTAGTTTGTGTTGTGGGTATCTTTCAACTAACAGGTCCAAAATAATTCCTACTTAAGAATCTGTACCCTGAGTCACTGTTAAGGGCTTGATGGAAACAATGTAACAATGTGTTCACCGGAGGCACGAGAAGCCGTGCAGCGTGCACACCCGGCCTCTGTCCTGGGCCCCCTGCTCTGTGGTTTGTGTGCATTATTACACCATCATTACACCGCCCCTCCAGGGGCTGGATCAGCAGTCTTCAGTATAAAGGAAGACTGAAATCTGAAGCCCAAGAGGAATAAAGACTATGAACATAAATATTATAGTGAGATTCTGACAAAGTTGAGAATTCATTATCAAAAATACCATTGCAAACTAAATCTTCCAGAATGCACACCAAGTCAAGTGATAAAGACATCTTATGAGCTTGATTACAGTGATTCGAGCAAAAATTTCTGTGCCTCAGTGACCCACTCGGTTGAGCCTTGAACTCTTGATTTTGGCTCCGGTCATGATCCCAGGGCTGTGGGATGGAGCCCCTCCATGTTGAATGGGGAAACTGTTTGAGAGATTGTCTCTCTCTTTCCCTCTCTCTTTCTCCCCCGTCTAAATTAATTAATGAATCAATTAATTAAATAAAACAAATTTTCTAGCAAAAATTGCTAAAACTTCTAAAACCCTAGTGGTATTTTTCAGTTTTTTGTCCCATAATATTTTATTTTCAAATTGTTTTCCATACAACACCCAGTGCTCTTCCCCTTAAGTGCCCTCCACCATCACCACCACCTCTTTTCCCCCCCTCCCCCTTCCCCCTCAACCCTCAGTTCATTCTCAGCATTCAATAGTCTCTCAAGTTTTGCATCCCTCTCTCTCCCCAACTCTCTCTCCCTCCTCCATTCCCCCTGGTTCTCCATTAGGTCTCTTTTGTTTTCCGGCTAGACCTATGAGTGCAAACATATGGATTCTGTCCTTCTCTGCCTGGCTTACTTCACTCAGCATGACACACTCAAGGTCCATCCACTTTCCTACGAAGGGCCATATGTCATTCCCTCTCATTGCCATGTAGTACTCCATCGTGAATATATACCACATCTTCTTGATCCATTCATCAGGTGATGGACATTTAGGCTCCTTCCATGTTTTGGCTATTGTTGACATTGCTGCTATGAACATTTTCAGTTATTTTAAAAAATGGAATGATTTGTCAGAGTTCCAACTTAGTAAAGAGCTCAGTGACCCTGATGAACCATGGATTTTGGGCCTCAGTGCAGCTTTGAAAGCTCTCTCTGCTCGGAGGGACATGTGGATATGCCACTCACTGGGGAAAGGTCGATTTTTCAGTCATAAGCTGTTGATATTTTTTTGTAATTTTAAAAATGTTTATTTATTTGTGAGCGAGCACAAGCAGGGGAGGGGCAGAGAAAGAGGGAGACACAGAATCCGAAGCAGGCTACAGGCTCTGAGCTAGCTGTCAGCACAGAGCCCTACCTGGGGCTCGAACCCATGAACTGTGAGATCATGACCTGAGCTGAAGCGGGATGCGTAACGGACTGAGCCACCCAGGCGCCCCTGGTTGTAGATATTTGTAAGCAAATAGACTTTGCTTAGAATAAAGAGGCAAGAACAACACTTTACATTTTTTGTAGTCCTGTCAACCTTGGCCTTATGCATGACAGTGGAAATTAATGAAGATTAAGGAGTCAAACCATCCAGAACATGGAAGGAGTAAAAAGAAATTATGGATCAGGGCTCCTGGGTGGCTCAGCTGGTTAAGCACCTGACTTCAGCTCATGTCATGATCTCTTGGTTCTTGAGTTCGAGCCCCGCGTCAGGCTCTGTGCTGACAGCCTGGAGCCTGGAGTCTGTTTCAGATTCTGTGTCTTCTCTCACTGCCCCTTCCCCGCTCGTGTTTTGTCTCTCTCTCTCTCTCAAAATTAAATAAACGTTAAAAAAAAAACTTAAAAAAAGAAATTATGGTTCAAAAGGTTATTCGTGCTGATAAAGAGAGAAGTCAGATCTCACATCAGTTTCACTGAGGTCTGGGAATCTATATTTCGAAGCTAGGAAGAGCCTCTTTCCCCGTGATGAGGAAGTTCTGTAGTAAGTAGGTGCCACAGAAAGGAAAACGCATAGAATTTGAAAACCACGGTGGTGACAGTCTTGCAGTGTGATCTTGGGTAAGACTTTAACCTTGCTGATCACTTATTTCTTTGTGCACAAATCGACGTGCGGTTCTCTGCTTTAGACTTATCCTTACACTGGCAAATAAAACCCACAGATCACCCCCAGAGTGCCTACGGATTCCTAGTGGATTCCTAGTTACTGCTGCTTTTCTTTCCCAGGAGGATACAATTTACCAGTAAATGTTACCACACCAGTTTTGTGCAACAGCTAGATCACAGGGCAAAAGGAAATATTCAGGTCATGTGGAGGGCAAACAAGTATCAGATACACAAATGCAAAAGAAAGATGAACTGTTCTTTGCACAATGTCTTAATTTTCAAACCAACTCTTGCCTTCTTTTATACATATTGAGGAGGGTCAAATTTTGCCTTTAAATTCAGAAGCGTAATGCATTCCACTAAATTTTCTCAGCCCTAGATTTCTTGCTATCCTTGATTTGATACTTTTAGTATGTGTGTCTAGACTGGAAACACATGCTAGGAGCAGGTTTTGTGTCATTCTGTCCCCCTTCTGATTTCCTGACTCTGTTGCTGTGTGAATGACAGTGATGAGGTCTAGTTGGAGAGCTAGGAGAAGGGACGTGTCACACAGGTGTGAATGGAGCGAGCACGGAGGCCGGTTCCCTGCTCAGGACCACCAGGTACAACCAGAAAGTTGGAAACAGTGTAACTGGTTGGGGGAAGGTTCTGTGAGGCGCGCAGTGAACTCTCCTCAGCGGAGTGTTTGCGTTTGCACTCACCTTCCTGTTAGTTTCCTGCCTACGTTTATTCTCTTTTAGAATTGTTCTCTCAAAGGATGGAGACAGAAATGTAAGAAAAACCACTGAGAAAACAAATGAGTACAACATGCGAGTTTGCACTGAGGACCACAGAAGACCTAGTTTTATACCGTTTTTGAAGACAAGTGAAGTGTCATGTCTAGGTTACATACGTAATGACATGGAGCATTTCCGTCTTCCAGGAGGGCTGGTTGTCAGTCATGAAGGATGTTGCTGGCAGGTCCCCCCCCCTCCCCACCTTTCTGTTCTATTGTGTCTGTTCTTTGAGATTTTTCTCCCCTGTCAGAGTCTGTAGCCATGACCTTCCCTGGCTCTCACTCCCTTCTCAGGCTTCTCTTCTCTGCCTGCACTTCAAAAGTAGACACTCGCTAAGGTTAGGGCCCATAATTCTCTTTCTTCCCGTTATAGACTATCCTTTGGAGACAAAATATTTTCTGAAACTTCGACTATGAGCTTTTCGTAGAAGACTCTCAAAGCCAAACTTCTGTTTGTGATTTATTTTCTGAATCCCACTCCTCCAGGCCTAGCCGTCCACTAAATTCTCCCAGAAGACATTCCAGTCTTGCCCCATTTCACATTACCCAGAGTAAAGCCCCCAGTTTCTAGTGTCCAGTCCTGGTTGCCTGCTGGCATCTCCTGTCTTGGAGCAGTCTTTAGTGCTGATTTTTATCCTTTATTTTCTGTGGTTTCCTGTTTTTCCTTTTTTTTTCCCAGTAGGGACACAGAGAATGTTACAGGGGCCTCTGCCTTTCACCTTTCCTTGTGTTACATCTCGTCTCTCATAGCGGGTCGTCCTTTCTCTCTGCACCTGCCACTTCCCTCGTTCCCCACGGCAGGTGGGCCTCCATGTGTTCCTTCATTCAGCAGCTTGCCCATCGGCTTCCCGTCTCTCTGTGTGATCTGTACATCCAATCACCTCACACCTTCACGCACTACTCTGGTCATGTCACACATCTTGCTAATCCAGATCTCGTCTGATAGACACAAATTACCTGCACTTTTCCATATTCCAAACCCAGTGCATCTCAGAGTGAGGCCCTCATGCAGAGGGTTTGCTAGAAATCTGAATTACCCTTCTGGTAACACACGGGTCTCACCGAGCTTTGCTGTTAGCGCAGTGGGCCAGCAACGATGGCTTGGGTCCCCTCAGGTGAGGGACAGGGTGGGGTCAGATGATCATAAACAGAGAAAGCTGTTCTAGCTGGTAAAACTCTGGTCCATCATATCCTGACTAAATTCATACATAGAATAGCACTCTCAATTATTTTAATTTTTTAATTTTATTAATTATTTTGAGAGAGAGAGAGAATTTTTAGCAGGCTTCATGCCCAGCACAGAGCCTAATGTAGGGCTCAGTCCCACAACCCTGGATCATGACTTGAGCCAAAATCAGGCGTTGGACACTGAGCCGACCGAGCCACCAGGTGCCCCAGCTCTCCCAAATATGCCGACCATTTGGAGAAGTGTGTGCTTCTCGGCATTCATTTTCAGGTTCCTCAGCATCTTTACATGGCCAGAACTGGAAGTTCAGGGGAGTGGAGCGGGAAGCCCATTCGCATCTTCCGGGTGTAGAATTCTGTCTACAGTCATGAGGTCCGCCCCGCACGTTCTTCTCTGGGAATACGGACGGTTATTGGTTCATAAATGGGCAGGCTGAGAAAATATTCCATTACTTTCATGTGTTCCTCTGTTCCTCTCTTCTGTAGTAATCTCTCTTCACAGTTAGAAGTAGTGATGCAGGTTTTCATGCCAAGTAAGGAAGTAAGAATCAACAGAGAGATGAGAGTTGCAGGGGAATGTGAGCGCTGACTGTTCTCACCAGAGGCAGCCTCCACGTACTACCTGGCTTCCATGGAGTTTGTTCCGGGATGGGTCACGGTGGCGCTTGGAGGCTTGTGTCCGGGGTTACCTCAGGTCCAGCATCAGCTTACCCACCTCCGCCCTCCCTAGGTGCATAACTGTAGCCCTTTCTGAGGGCCGTGGGGCAGCATTCAAGGGCTGAAGTCTTGATATCCTGTCCAAATGCAACTGCCTGCCTTTTGTTTCAGAGGCCTTATATCTAAAATTAACTCCGGACAACATTTCCGGGGACCCCGTATTCTGTAGTGTGTGGGTCGGAGGACCCAGGAGTCCGTAGTCTATGGGTCTGGGAGGTCTACACAGCCTTCCGTGCTAAGCTGTGCAGTAGACTCTTAGAATCCATGCTTCCATTTTCATTTCAGGTGAAAAACCAAAATTAACCAAAACCTTTCCTCACATATTGTCACGCCTTACGGATGCCAGAATGGATTAAATTGCCCTCCATCCTCCGAGCTGGGTTTTCCACAGTGTTGTTCTGTTTTCTTCTGTGTGGTCCTAAGGCTGTAAGAGGGAACGAACTAAGCTATTTCACTCCTTCACGTGTCCATCCTCTGAAACTGCTCCCAACAGTGGCCACTAGGAAACGGGTCCTGGAGTTAAGGGTGAGCCATCTGTTTCCAAAGAGACTTCAGGATGGGGGCTTGATTTGCTGCTTTCCACTCGTAAGTGCTGGGCTGTTAGCTTCCCTGCTGGGATTAGGGGTCTCTCCGCTTTCCTCCTTGGCATCTCATTGATATGAGGGCTGTTTTCACAGCCCTCCTGGTCCTGACCTCTGTGCTGGAGCATATTCCTCGATGAGATGCATATTAATGGAGAGACAATAGAAGAAATCCTCTCAAGTCCCAGGTCCCCGGTTAAGGGAAATCTCTCCTCGCGCATCACTGAGACTCCCCTGTTGTGCTTTGCTTTCTCCTCGCTTCACTTGCCCACGACATTGTTCAGCATAACCAGCTGCACGTGAAGTTTAAACAGAGTATTTCTGAAAAGGTGTAGTTGAAAGGGCAAAGCTGTACAGTCTGCACCGAGCCTCTTGGAAGGCTGTAGAACTGCACTGTAGAACTCGGCTGCCCGCGAGTGGGCTGTGGACCCTGGGGGTCCTCGCAGTAAGGAGCTGTGCCATCGGCTGACCAGTCCCAGTGCCTGCGGCCTGGGGACGTGCTGTCTCCAGGGGCATGGCTCACTTCCTTCCTGCAGGACTCCGACGGGCACCTTCCTGGAAGAACTACCCTGCATGCCGCCTCTCAGCACCAGGTCTCCAGCTTTCCACCTGTCATCCCACCGGAAGTCACCCTAGAAGGGGGCGGAGGGGGGTAAGGAGAATCTGAGGGAACCAGTCCCAATGTCTGATCCTTCTCATTCGTCTCTACTTCACTCTAGTGTGTTTTTCTTTCTCTTTCATATAGATTCTGTTGCCTCTTGGCTTCTGTTCATTGTCCTTTCTCTTCTGTCCTGCAGCTTCTGCACAGCTGGCTGGACCGGCCACAGACTCCTGGGGCACAGGTGTGTGGCCCCAACCAGATCATTTCCCTGAGCGGGACTCCACGTCCCTGTTTGTCAAAGGGGGGGGGTGTCCCTGGGTCTGTCCATCCATGGTCTGTCTGGATGCTTGCTTGGAGCAACATGGTCTGCCATCTGTGCAGGGCACCTCTCTGTCAAGGAGACAAGGACATGGCTGGGACACTGAATGCCTTGCTATCCAGAGGGAATTTATACATTTTTTACATTTCACAGTTTTTAGGAGGCTTAACTACTCTATAGACTAAGACCATGATACAATAATTTTCTCCTTGCTGCAGGATCTTTTAAGCAGAATTGATTTCAAATGCTACCCAAATTCTCTTGTCTTATATGGGTGGCCAAAAATATTTAGACCTAGAAAGGGACAATCAGGGTTAAAATAATCCCTTTTCATTGCAGAGAGGAACAGCTTCAGAATAGCTATTAAACTTCTCTGACTTCTCATTTTTTTAGCCATTTAACTCTGTACATATGTATTTTGGGGCTGGACAATATTCATCTCTCTTCAGATGCCTAGTGTACTTCCAAACTTGTTGCCAGCTCCTTGAAAATCAGTAATGTTCTATAGAGAGTGAGGATTTGTAGATTTTCCTTAACTATGTCCAGCATTTTCTTCCTTCTATACTTTTCTTATACGTGGAGTTTTTTGATCATCATCATCCTACCCATTCCTTAGGGCCTAATTCATATCCTGCATTTTTGTATGACCTGCTTTGAACCCACACCTTCACACACTTTTCCTTTGTCTAATTCCCAAAAGTAATGTGTCCTACAACCGCTGTGACACGTGACAATATTCAACCATGTACAGTCGTCTTGCGAAGAGATCTTAAGTTTATTGGCAGCTGAGGGATGCTAAGTCCCCTTTCAGGATTCCGCAGCATGTGCCACAAAATAGGCGTTCAGTTCCCATGTATGACATGAAACAATTTGATTTTAAGCAAGTATTTAAAATTTTTAAAGACAGTACGCTTTAAAATAAAATGATATAGTCATGTGCTTCTTATATGGAGCTATATGGTAAAAAGAAATTCAATCAAAAAAGAAAGTTTCAGCTACGTTGTTAAGAATGCAAATCAGATAAAATGGATGGATGAGGAAAGCATATGATGTTACACCTGTATCTCTGTAACGTGGACAGTTCATTTCCATGTATGGTGAAAACCGTCTGTGGACCAGTCATTTCAAAACGAACTGCAAGAATAGGATTAATTTTGCCTGCTGAGGATGATGGGAATGTCTCCTCCAGTGACAGTTTTGTAGTGATGATGTGGGGAAATGTGAGAGCCTCATATGGATAGTCTGGAAAAGACAGGAGTCCAAAAAAAATTGCGCTATTTCTTAATGGGTGTATGCGAAAAAAAAATAGAATTGCCCAATGGAAATGTTTATCCATGAAGCCACTGATTTCTATTACTGTTTTAACAGAAATACAGAGTCACCTTTTCATGTTCCTCAGCACTGAACTATGCAGATGAAGAGCATCAAGGGGAGATAATTTATTCTGTGCCTGTTACGTACCACACACACATCCTCTCCTTTAGTCTTTGAAACATCCCTAGCCTTTGGATTGTTTATCTAGATTGTATACATGGAGGAGTAAGCTAAAGTCAGGCTCCAAAAGTGCTTTGGAAAATGTGGATAAAAATAATTTTCTAATTGCTAAGTCTATGTGTTTTAGCTAGTGAAGCGAGACAGGAGAGAAATTGTTTGGCCATTTCTGGAGAAAATAATAGAAAAAGAGACTTGGTAAGCTCTGAATACATCAATACAGAGAGTATGAATAAGAACAAAGGGAAATTGAAGCATCCTTCATTGATTTATTTATTTATGCATTTGGTAAACATTTTGGACACTATGCTCAATTAATGTACTAAGTGTCAGGACACAAATGTGTATGACGCTATTCCTGACTTTTCAGGTTCAGGAATACAGATCAAATACAGGGAAAATTTTGGTGTAACATAAGGGAGTGTGATGAATATTAATAACGGAGGTGTATTTAAGAAATTATGTAAACACACATGAGAAAATGATGTATACAGGAACAAATATATGAAGGTAATGCTTAAAACTAGACCATCCAGAGTGAAAGCACCTTACATTGGGAGGAAGTGGATGAGAAGAGAAACATATTTTTACTTATTGGTATAAATCACTCATTGAAGGGAAACAAGTAGTGTGACTTTATCAGAAGACGAAGATTATTATATTGGTTTTATTTTTCTCCCCATTATGAGTCATATTGTCTTGTTTGCATACCGGCTAATTTTTCTTAGATGCCAGACATGGTGCGTTTTACCTTTTCAGGTGTTGTATATTTTGGGATTTCTTTAAATAGTTCAAGCTTCATGCTTTGATCTGGTGCACAGTTCAGTTGCATTTAAACAGTTGGATCCTTTTGAAATTGTTTTCAAACTTTGTTGAGTAGGACCGGAGAAATATCGAGTCTGGAACTCGTTTTGCTGAGTTACTGAGGCAGTAGCCTTCCGAGTACGTGACCCAGGGCTCCGGTGTCAGGGGATTGTCCGGCTCTGGCTGGGAGGACACAAGCACTAGGCTCTGTGTGAACTCCGTGGGTGGTCCCCACGGTTCCTTGGGGCTCCTTCTCCGGCTTCAGGTCAGCCTCTGTCTTGCCTTGGGTCGGGTCGTTATGTCCGTGACTTTGCTGATGGCTCTCACCGGAGACTCTAGGAACCGCTCGGTGCTGCTCTCCCTTCTCTGGACTTTGCGCTGTCGTCCTTGCCCCACACCCTGCTCCATACCGTGTAAACCCTGACTCCCCCAGTCAGGGAGACTGCCAGACCCTGCGGGGTCCCCTTCCCCCCCTGCTCTGTGCACACCCCTGCTGGGCAATCTCCCGGCACTGGCGGGCTCCCTCGTGTTTCTTCCCTCGGGAACCTCTGCCCCACACCACCTAATAGTCAGCATCCAAACATTTTTTCCTATATTTTTTCTTTTCTGTTTTTAGTTGCTTCGGGTTAGAGGGTAAGTCTGGACCTACTGCCCTACCAAAGCCATGGTTAAAAATACCTATTATTTGTGGGCGCCTGGGTGGTTCAGTCAGTTGTGTCCAACCCTTTGTTCCAGCTCAGGTCCTGACCTCACAGTTTGCGAATTCAAGCCCCACGTCAGGCTCTGCGCTGACAGCAGGAAGCCTGCTCGGGATCCTCTCTCTCCCTCCCTCTGCCCCTTCCAGGCTTGCTTGCTCACTTTCTCTCTCTCCCTCTCTCTTTCTCTTTCTCTCCCTCTCTCCCCCCCAACAAAAATAAATATGTAAACATTTAAATAAATATCTGTTATTTTGACTTCCAAAAGAAGATATGTTGGCTGGGGTTCACCTACATATGGTGGAAGCCAGAGGCAACATATTTCCATGAAATAGATTTATAGAATGGGAAAAGTGAGCATCACTTTCCATTAGGACTTTTTTAGGCACTTAGAAGAAATCAATGTTTAAAAGCAAGATGGGAATTTTATTGAAAGCAACTGAAGAAAGGCAAAATGGAATTATTACTGTCATGGCTTAAATAATTTTTCATCCAAGTCCATCATTGGAATCGCTTGGAGATCTTTGCAAAAAATGTCAGTGTCCAGGTCCCCCCCTGAGCTATTCTGAATTCACTGAGCTGGAGTGTGGTCTTTGCTTCACTAGTTGTTAACATATCCCTTACTTTCTTAGGACGTGCATCCCTACATGTGGAGCAGCTAGCCGACCTAGAAGACATTTGCCTGTTCAAGCAATGAACAGTTTACATATGCCAGACGCTCTGATAAACTTAAGTCCTCAAGATGCTTATTGAGTGGGTAACACAGGCATTGAGATCATGAATGTGATCTTGTTTTGTTTTTGTCAGAGAGAATACAGTTAAAACCTGCCTCTAAACACTCCTACCGCTGAGAAAGTTCCAGAATGCACCTTTGTTTAGAAGAGAACTCTGACATCTGTCCGTTGTACTATGACTTATGTGTCAAAAGTTAGGTTTTCAAATAGTTTTCAATTAACTTCCTTGTAAGGACTGTATCAATAGGTGTTAACTATTAACTGATAGTCATGACAAATACAGTGGCGTGCATGATCTGAGATTTCAGAAACAAATACTAAACTTGCAATTGAAAATCAGTGATATCAGAAACAGAGTTGGTAGAAATCTGGAGTTTATAAGGTGTGTCATTTTTCAGTACTTACTGATTCAAGGTTAAGTGTCTCAGTCAAGTTGTTTTTACTCTTACACTTTACCCTAAAACTCTTAAGTGATTTTGTAATTAATGAGTACTTATCGGTATTCGTTCCTGACTTTAGGTCCCAAATGCAAAATTTGCTCCATTACTTGCAAATGACCTGTTACCCTCAACGCAGTTCTTTACCTGTTGTGTACACACACACACACACACACACACACACACACACACACTCTCTCTCAGGATAGAGACACAGATGGAAAGACAGACATGTGAGAGAGCATGTAAACAGAAAATGAGAGGGGAGCTGGAAATTTAATGGCAAAGACCTTGGCTTTTGTTTGTGGAGAAAAGAGAGTGAAATCTTTGCTTATTTAAGAGTATAGATGTCGTATAAGGTCACTTGCAGTGTAACTGGATGAAAGTTTGGAATTGGTGCTTCTTCACAGATAGGAGTGACAAAGTTGCGAACTCCTATGAGAAAAATTAACCCCCTATGTCACGTGTTGACAAAGGAGTTAATTTTGACTTCCAGTTACGTATCCACATATTTATTGAATAACCACTAAGGCATCCCCAAAATACTAAATCCTGGACCATGCCCTATGCCGCCTTTGCTCACAGGAGAGAAGGTGCTGTCATCTTCCCCAAGTAGTTTGATTTGCTGAAAAATACATGAAACAAATGTTTATCGAATGCCTAAAACATATTAACTACTTTGCTATGTAAATGAATGCTTCTGGGGGAAGTAGATGGCAAAAAGAGCAAAAATTTGAAAGTGGGAAAGCCTCCTAAGGGGTAGCGACGTGTGTCCCCTGGCAAAGCGCCTATGCCCAGCCTGCTCCTGGACCGCTCTTGCCTCCAACTGGAACCACTCATCTAAATTCACATCAGCACGTAACCCCCCCCCCCCGCCCCCCGCTGCCGGCCGCTGTTTCTCTCCTTCTTCCCCACCCCTTCCAAGTCTCTATCTCTATCTGTTTGTCTGTCTGTCTCACTTTAAGGGACTGACACCCGACTTGGAAGCTTTGATTCTGTCTTAGGAAAATGTAGACGCAGCCAGAGAAAGTCATTGATCTCAGCCCGTGTGACCGTTCGGCACAGACTATTTAGACGGCTCACAGAAAAGATGCACTGTTACAGGACAGCAGAGAGAGACTTTCAGATGCTCTTGGCATCTTCTGAGTTATCCTGCGTGGCAGAATGGGGGAAGCAGGAGGTAGGAAATACACATGGGCACCTCTCTCCCTCACCTCTGCTCACCATACCCACCTGGCCAAGTCAGACAGGCTGTACAGACCCCTTCAGCTGCATTTTAAAAATTCTGTATAGTAGAAAAATGCTGTTCTGCCTCTTGTGGTGGATTGGTGTGAAAATAAAGTATAATGTATGGAGAATGCCTTGTGAACTACAAGGTTAAATAACCCCGAGGCATTTCAGGATTCCTCCTCAATGTGACATTACTGCAGCGTGCTGCGCCCACTGGAAAGCCCCAGAGGGGACCAGTTCTAGCTGACCAAGGCCATGAACTTGTACGTCCTCAAAGCAGTGGTCACATGCAGTTTCTCGCCATAAAAGTGTATCAGCAGGATGAACAAGCGCCAAGTTACTCACTCTCGTTAAGGACTACTCTTTTGAGTCGATCTAAGAGACACTTGTGTTCATTGACGTTTAGAATGAATTTGGTGTGCGTTGTACTTTCATTTTGTTACCAGGATTTCATTCCCAGATTTCCTTTTGTTTTCCTGAGGAGGAAGGTTCCTCCCCTCCCTGAGGTTTGGTGTGCGCACCAGAACAGTGGCAGCAGCCACCAGTTCTGTCACACTCACAAGTCATCGATGCTTTCAAAGTTGTTCTGCACGTTTATGTCATGGTTTTGAAAAACGCTTTCCACAATATGGTGCCCCTCTTCTTTTTTTTAAATTTTTTTATGTTTTATTTATTTTTGAGACAGAGAGAGACAGATCATGAGAGAGGAGGGTCAGAGAGAGAGGGAGACACAGAATTGGAAGCAGGCTCCAGGCTCTGAGCTGTCAGCATGGAGCCCGATGCGGGACTCGAACCCATGAATGTGAGATCATGACCTGAGCCAAAGTCTGAGGCTTAACCGACTGAGCCACCCAGGTGCCCCTCGTGCCCCTCTTCAAAGTGCTGCCCATCCTCCCCCCCAAACCACCTTATTTTGAAACACACAAAAGAGGGGTCTCTTTTAGGGTCAGTCTGTGGCAGGGTTCTGCCTCCACATCTGTTGTCCCTTTCTGTTGTGCCTTATCTGGGGCATCTCTGAAATTCTGGGGCTCCCAGAAGTGTTACTGGAGACTTACTATTTACATATCACTCATGACTCAACCAAAAATCTATCACGGAGGACATCTCTGCAGACGGGGAAATGGCTGGGAAAACTGAGAATGAATGTAGATCTGTCTTATCCCAGAATGTATGGTCTTTACATAAGAAAACACTTGGCATGAGGCACGCAGATTCATTTGTGCGAAACAACCTTTGAGATATTGACAGATGGCAACAAAAGCACGCTCACAGGCAGAAAACACACTGCCTGTGGAAGACCACTCAAGAAATTAAAATTTCAGAATCTGCGATCCTGCTGTCCTGGAGCCTAAGTAACCTCCATAGTTTAGAGGGAACGTCTAGACTGCTTCAGATTTTTGAGTGGGTATTCAAAAAGTTAACAACAATAAGCATTTGCCTTTTAAAAACCATTTATTCTACTCCAAGATTAATGTATTTCTCAGACTGATTTTCCAAATTTCAACAACGCTTGAATTTTCACTAAAGAGAAAACATGAACCAAAGAAGACAATCACGACATTCCCTATTCTGTGTTATTTGAGAGTGAAGAGGTCATATTTTATTGTGTTTATTCCTGTGCGTCTTTAACATTATAATCTGTAGTTTAATTTATTTTTACCACTGAAGACTACTTAAGAATATAATGTGAAAATAATTGTTGGAACAGTTGTCTAGAGTTATAAAAAAGATTGTATGTACTCTATGCAACATATTTATTGACCTGAATAATCCATTAATTTCTCAGGTTCTTTTTTTTCTCACAGCTGTCTAATTATACCTGTAAACATGGCTTCAATGGCCATTTTATGAAGGTCAACGTATTGATGTTACCTTTAACTAGTCAACTAAATGGTTTTATATTTGGAGACCAAGATCATCTTTTATATTTCTCAATATCTGGGCAGAGTTCTGGGTAAATACCGTATGCTGGCTTCCTAATTTACTGGTTCACTGTTTCATCCACCTTTCATTCTTGTGTTATGCACTGAATCTTTTCTGAGGTTAAAGCGTTAGAAGATGTGGGTCAGATACATAAATGCAAAAAATAACTTGCAGTCCTATGTGTGTACATACAGCTCTCCTTAAGGGATTTTGCCATAATACATAACCCATGAATGGCATAATTAAATTGCATGTTTTAATAAGTACACATGTGAAACTGGTAGTGTCCTTGGGGGTAAAATCAGTTCTAATTTCTTGGAAGGATGCCCTAGGCATTAGCCAACCCATACCTCCTAGGTATTGAAGGAACTGATGATTAGAATGTATTTTAAGATCTTCAGCGCGCCTTGGTGGCTCAGTTGATGAAGCATCCAGCTCTTGATTTTGACTCAGGGCATGATCTCACAGGTCATGAGTTCAAGCCCTGCGTCGGGCTCTCTGTTGGTAGTGCAGAACCTGCTTGGGATTCTCTTTCTCCCTCTTCCTCTGCCCCTCCCCTGCTTATGCTCTATCTCTCTCAAAGTCAAATAAATAAACATTAAAAGAAAAGTAGATAGATGTCTTCTACCACTTCCTAACACGAAGCTTTTATTTTAGTTTGCCCCCAAACGCTAGCCGTGCCAGGAGTGTGATGGGCAGTCTTGTATGGCAGACTAGGACATTTGCCATTTGCTAATGACGATGTTTCTTTTGTTGGTTACTCTGTATACTCAGTAAATTGTCACTGCGAGAGTCACAGTACGTTGTATCCTTTTATGTTATGATTTTACTATCATATGAGTTAAATCATTAGCAAGCAGTAACGGGAGAACCAAAAGATGAGATGTACTTTAGCCTTTAGAGCTTGTGAACGTTGGGGATTTTTGCATCCTTAGTGCGGTGTAGTGTCAGTGTAGAATCCCCATCTCAGGGTGCCACTAACAGACACAGTTTTAACTGGATACCTCTACTGTCAGCTGTCACCCACTCTTCTCCATGTGGAGCCGTAGCATCATGGAGGAAGCAGGGATCGTGTTGTGTCCCTGAACTCCCTAGTGGCCGACACTGTGGTTTCCTCTGTGGAGAGGGACAGAATTCACATTACAACTGTCAATAGGGAGAAAGACCACAGAATGCTGACAGCTTCATGCAGGAAAACCTAATTATTCCTTAATTTTGCTGTAAGTAGACACTTTAATTTGTTGAAGGTCCCTTTGGCAAGAAATGCTGCTTTCCTAAAGTCCTAAATCTTTTCTTTACTAATGAGTAAATGAGATGTTTTCATTAACTTGGGGGATGACAAGGAAAAGGAAGCCTCTCCTGGTCTTGGAACAGAATGTCTCAGCAGAGCCGTCGGGTCCCAGCATCAGTCCTGCCATGTAGGTGTGGTGGTGGTCATCTTTCCAAGTCCGCAGGGCGGTGAGGACTGGAGAAGATGCTCTCATTGTTTTCAGCTGAGGTGCAATTAGTCCTCAAAGATGCACTTCAAGAACTCTCCTGTGGAGGCTCATTACTGTGGCCATTGTGAGCTATCAAACTATTTAGTACTTGAACATATAGTCAATTACATTTTGTTTTCTACATGGAGTTCACCTACCCAAGGAAAGCTAAATTTCTCCGTGAAAGGATGTTAGTTTCTATTCTGTCTCTCTCTGTCTCTGTCTCTGTCTCTCTCTCATGCACACACACACGGCTTGCAAGACAGAACGTACACGCTGACTTCGGCACAGACAAAACCACTGTAAGTTTCACCTCTACCTCTTAACTTACATCCTTGAGTTAGGTTTCTACAATTTTCAGAACTCCTAGTTCTCTCCTCTAAAATGAACTTTATCTCATCTTATCTGAGCTTGGGGGATTAAGTGTGGTGATATGTAAAAAGTGTCTGTGAGCCCCCATAGCAAATATCCACAAACAAGGTAATTCCAAAATTCTTCTCTTCCTAGTGGAATAACTATGCTGAGATGTAACCTACGCCTTGTTCTGTTCTTTTTTTTTTTTTTTTTCATTGCTGAGCTCCTTAGGGTCCTGCATTGCCAACATTTTCACAGAGTAGATTTAAGTAACATCTGGGTTTTATCGGTCATCGTCACACGGATGCACTTCTCAGAAGCAGAATCTAAGCGATGTTCCGTGACAGTGAGGTTGTTTGGTGCTGACATATTGGATTGCTACATCTCTGAGGCAGTCCCCTGAATGTAGTAAGTGACTTGCTCCCTGTCCTTTCCTAGGGACCAGAGGAAAGTGGTTGAACATTTGGCAAAGTGGTTTTTCAAGGTTGTTAACCTTTTCCTGTTATTATTCCCTAGGTGAAAAAAACCGTCCATCCAGTCGGTTAGAAATTAATAGCCAGTTACAGCTTTCTCGCTGTCTAAGGGGCCGTGAGGATGTTGCTTTTCTCCATTAGCTCCATGGCTATCTGGGGACTAGATTCATTGTAGTTTCTGCTCCAGAAATTTATATAAAAGCATTCTTATTCTCTGATTTCCATCATCCACCACCCATTCTTGGCACGCCTCCCCTCCAGGTCAGGTCATTATCCACACCAGTTTGTATCTCTGCATAGCTGTGAGCTCCGGACTTTCATCATCTTTTTGTCCTAGCATTTTAAATAAAATTTGGTTGATAAAAGCTCTAAATATGTTTGTTTAATGAAGTGTACTTGATGTCTAATGTGTAAATCACTAAAAAAATTAAGCGTGAAGTGTGCATGTGTGTTAAAAGTCTCATGTGAAGCTAAACCAATGAGTTTTTCTGGGAATTCACCTAATAAAAACCCGTGTTGATTGAAGTTTTAGAATTAATTTGGTGTGCATTATACTTGTATTCTACATGCAGGTGCTAATATTTTGATTTTGGTTTTGGTTTTATTTCCTGGAGATAGAAGGTTCCCCCCTTTCTAAGATTTGGCGTAGAACAACTGTCGTTACCAATAGCATCAATTTCCAATTACTTTGCACTCACTAAGTGTGAACTCCATCTATAGCTACAAATTAGGATATATTAACATCTTAGAATATGTCTATATATTTCCTACATACGTATAGATACTATAGTATAAATTTGTATATTCCCTACATTTCTACTATAGTTTCTTCAATATGCATACATGGAAAACACTTGCAAAAATGGTAATAAAACATTTAAAAATAAGATGCTTGTAAGTACACAGTTGATGACTCTTTTTAACCTCTTAGATATCATTGGAACATTTTCTACAAAACTTATTTTTAGTAGTCAGAAATGACAGAAATTTTAATATTCTCTAAATCTTTCACAGAAATGCATTTCCTTCAAAGTAATCTTTTGGTTGAAATAAGCAAAGGTAAGATTTGATACGAATTTATTCCTTTTACAAGGTGGTGAATACATGGACTGTCTTTGCCATGACTCACCTACTTTGTCATGGGGTAATTTTTCATATTTGTGTCATGTTCTGTTTGTTACATTTCTCTTCACCTAAATTTTGTAGATGTAACCAAGGGTCTCCTGGAGTTATGTATTTTTCCCAAATACATCATGTTGAACTAACATCATCGACACCTATGAAGAGAATCAGAAAGTTAGGTGAGATACAATTGTTGAGATTTTCATTCTATCTTACAAAAGCAATAATTTAATGTGGAAGAAAGAACTCTCAAGTTGATGGATATATGACAAGATGAATGTATATTGTTCATCCTCAAACACCACACAATTTTTTATAGCTTTCCCAAATACCAAAATGTTATTGAGCATGATATAGTCATGGTGACTACCACGTGAGGACCCTGTTATGCGGACAGTACATACTAGTGCAGGGGCATTTCCCCTGCTCTGCCCACCTTGAGAAGTTCTAGCTCCAGAAGAAGTAATCATACTTCTAATTTCATACTTTTCTAGATGAAAACGTGATCGATCATGCCGGCATCCTCTGCTAGAAGAACACTGTTGATCACCATTGTTTCTCTTTGGTCTCACACAATGTCTGGAATGGAATAAACATACCACACATATGAGTAGTGGGAATGAATGATAGATAGATGTATGGATGCATGGATGAACAAATGAATGGATGAATGAATGAATGAAAGAATCTTATGTCTGAGAGGTAATCCCCACAGATCTCACCGGTTGTGATTACCTTGTCCTTCCCTCCCATTTCACCTTCCAGACCTTCTCATATCATTTATAGCATCTTGTAAACTCCATAGTTTGGGGTAAAAACAAGACACTTTGGAATATGGAATCTGATAGGAAGTGTTCTTTGACATTGGCGTAACCTTCAACTTTTGTCACTCTTTTCTGGAGTGTTCTCCCCTCCCCACTTTCTTGCCGCCAACTTAGACATTGTAACCTGGGGAGCTTATCTGCACCCAGACCTCCACCATGCTCCCAGGCCATTACATGCATTCTGTCAGTTAAATGTATTTAACATGTTCTGTAACTATATATATATTTTTTTTTCCCCTTCAGTCTCTTAAGTTTTAAAGAGCAGACGTTTTTGTTTATTCATTCACTTGCATTTTGTTTTGCTTTCTCCTATGTATGTAAAACACATCCTGCAAAATTGATGGTGGCTTATATTCATACAAAAAATGGAATGGACAAAGGAAATTTTTAAAAAAGTATTTCACTATTTGTGAGTCTATGGAAAAGAGTTTCAGTCAAAAAAATCCGTGCCCCTCAGAATCTTAGCATTGTCTTCAAACAGTAAACCACTAATTATTTTTTTTAATTCTGCTGAGTGTAATTTAGAAAGCTTTGTTAGTAGACACCGCTTAATTTTGAAAAGCTTGTACAAATAGGGTTTTGAGAAACGTTTTAAGTTTAATCGCTGCATCCTTGCTCTCTAGCTGCTTAATAGATGGTTAAAGGAGTGTGGAAATTATGTACAGATATAAATTTGAAGACTCCTTGAAACAGGATCACAAAAGAGCAATGAAAAGACAGGAAACAGTCGTGTGTAGAAATAAATGAAGACCAACCAAGTGAGAAAAGCACAGGCTGTTTACTCAAAACTTGCTGTCGACAAGGAGTGTGTTTGATGTAGCCTAAGAGGGAGCAGGTTCAGAGATGCCCTGGTTGGAGGCTGTTGGCCTGCGGAAGGCAGAGGTGAGACAGGGAGGAGACCATCCTATGTGCTTGGATTGGGATGCGTATTTTGCTTCCTCTGGGTAGTGTTAAGTGGGATGCAAGGACAAACTTATGGAAGCTACAAGTTATATTTCAAGTTCCTGCCGATCTCGGCCAATTGCTGCAGAAGTTACTGTTTGGCTTCCCTGATTGTCATTAGAGGTGGCAGTGTGGCTTTCTCCTAGTGTGACCCCAGCAGGCTGGCTCCCTTGGCTGGTTTCACAGACAATGCATTGGTTACCTGGGCAGGTCAGGGCAGGCCTAGGTCAGACTTCCACTTTTATATTTGCCCTGGCTGTTGTCCATTTGTTAATTCAGCTTCTCATGTGGGTGCTGGATAAGTGGAGAATACTAAGAAATGTTTGCTGTATTTGATGTCGGGAGGGTTCATGGTAAGAAAAATGAACACAATATAGATTGTACTGAGTTTGTCATTTTTCTATGGATGGGGCATTAGGTGGGTAAAAAATTCGAGAAAGTAAGAGAGTTAAGAGGGTTTAAAAGAGCTAATAAGATGCTAAATGAATGCATAGAGCTATCTTACCCAGGCTTTAAATCCTCTTTATCTTAAACATTTTTCAAAAAATTAGAATGAAAGCTTTTTTGCTTTTTGGCAATATTGACCCTACTCCAGCCAAATACCAGTAGGAAAGATTTCCACCTCTCAGCCATTTCACCGGCACCAAGGGAGAGTGACCCTGCATCCCCCATCCCATGGAATCAGGTGGCCACTCACCCCACTTTCCAGTAAGGGCAGTGACTGTGACGTCCATGAGGCGCTAAGTCTCCATCCCAGCCTGGTAGGTAGAATGAGGTGGGGAGAGTCAGGGCCAGTGGGTGGGGTCGGCAGAAGAAGCTGTGATGGGCGGTAGGTCAGGAAAGGTCTCATCCTGCGGCCAGCCTGTTTGCAGTAGCACTGTCTGCTGGCTCAGATGGAGGGGGCCAAGGGGCATGGATCTGGTGGCAGAAGAGACCAGTATTGGGTTAACATGCATTTTGTTTTGACCCATCAGTAGGAACAAGCAGCTCAGTCAACCATTTCTGAAACAAAGAATGAGAATTTGAAGGAGTTGTGTCTGGTCTGGTCACAGGCAAAGAAAAGCAGATGGTGCATCTTATCTAGATCACGTGGGTTAGGGCGATCCTTTGCTCTGAGCTGTTTCCAGGCACGAAGGAGGTGGTGGGACTAGTTGACTTCTCACTGTTTTCAGGTTCATGGGGTTCTGTAAAACCCACAGAATCTCAGGGACCTGATTTGTCAGAGAAGTGGCAGGCAGGCAGAGACAGAGAAGGCGACACAGAAAGAGGGAGAGACAGAGAGAGATTGAGATAATGCTCAAAAAGATGACTGAAAATACTCTCAAATTTGTTGAAAAGCCAAAACCTGCAGATTCAAGAACTTGGGATTCAAGAAGGGATAAGCCAACAACAAAACTATGACATCAAAACAGCATAATTAGCCATATGACAGTGTGACCAACAGTCCTGAAAACAGAAAATCAATGATGTATTATGTGTAAGAACACCAACTCTTGACAGCAGATTTCTTTGCATAAACCATGGAGCCCAGGAGGCCATGGGACCATATTGATCAGATGCTGAGGGAAAAACCACATCAGCAAAGTCCCTACCAGGCCAAGGTAGGTTCAGGAGTGAGGAGAAGTAAGTGAAGTCTCAGACTGAGGTAACAAAGAGGATTTGTTGTAAGCAAATCTCTCTTCTGAGTCAACTGAATCAAGTTTCTTTCTAAAGAGAAAACTATATATATAACAGAAGAAGGCTTGAAATTTCAGCAAGTAAAAAGAACATCAGAATAGATGAAAATTGGGGTACATGTAATAGCCTATCATACTTCTCGTAAGTTTCTTAAATCACATTTTATTGTTGAAGCACATTTTAGACCATCCTCTGTGGTGCTCTGTATGCAGAAGAAATACTTAAGACAATTATATTTAAAATATGGAAATAAGGTTTTTGCAGTGCATTTAAAGTGGTAAAACCCTGATTTCAATAGGCAGTGATGATTATATTGTATATGTTATATATGTGGTAATTCTGGAAAAAATAGTTAAAAATCTATACAGAGGATGTACTCAAAAAGGCTCTTATTTCAGCAGAGGTAGGCCTGTTGGGGTCTCGTGCTGACAGGTGACAGAACCAGGAAATTTCATAGCAGCTGAGAGCCTGGCTTTTCAATGTGAACCTGTAACTTACACTTTGTGTTGTGACCATATGATTTCTATTTTAGCTTAGGATTTCGATAACAGAAAACCATAATATTTGTATTTTTTCTCATCTGTAAATTTGAATTTAGATATCACATCCAATATTAAAATTGATGTTTCCATTATAATCATAGTGGTCCATATTTGAACATCATCATGCATGCCCTGTAGTGACTTCCTGTTTATATCTCTGAGCCGTTTGAGAGCCTTTTTTTGAAACAACCAAAAACACCAAAATAACATGATGCGTTTTCTAAGGGATTTCACATCTCACTTGATAAAATAATGTGCTAAATAATGCCATTATTGTTTCTCAAGGAGTTGAATAATTTGAATTTTGGTGAATTAATTAAACTTAGGAGCCTTGCACTTAACCGGAATTCTGAACTGATCTTAAGAACTGAAATTAACTGTTCATACACCTGCAGATATTCAGAAAGACTTCCAGGCAACCTGTGCAGGTGAAGCGTCCATCTCTGGCATAGATTAAAATTAATAGGATGGGACAAGTCATTACAAACATGACACTGACAAAAGATAATACAAGTGTGAAGAATGACATTCAGTGTATAATCACTAGCTGTTATGCGTTTATTGTTTTTAGTTGTAGAATTTCCTTTAATGCTATCTGAGAGTTTTAGAATATATGACTCCATGTGAATATACATGACATTCTTTAGAAAGACCACAAAGGGAGCACCTGGGTGGCTCTGTCGGTTAAGCATCCAACTCTTAATTTTGGCTCTGGTCATGATCTCATGGTTTGTGGGTTTAAGCCCCACATCGGGCTATGTACTGACCATGCAGAGCCTGCTTGGGATTCTCTCTCTCCCTCTTTCTCTCTGCCCCTCCCCTGCTCACTCTCTCTGTCTCTCTCTCAAAAATAAATAAATAAAACTTAAAAAAATAAAAAAAAAAAAAAACAGAAAGAAGGAAGAAATAACCTTTGACAGTTTCTTTTTGCTGGCTTCTTTTTTGCAACTGTAATTTAATAACAACAGGCATTTGCTATGTAATATTGCTTTGTCGACACAGGAAACCTAGTAGTTTAAATAAGTATTTGTCAACTACAGTTTTGTGAATGTTCTGCAGGTCTCATATTCAGACAACCAGTGTCAGATGCCACCATGTCTGGGGCCACGTCCAAATACGGGATCCTAACACATGCAAACACACACAGGCAAACTCTTCAAGCTTTGGCCAATTTATAGATTGTTTTTAGGACCTATTCTTATAGGTTCCAACCTATATAGATTGCTTTTTAGAAACAGAAATTCATAACTTTCAAAAACCTGTCTAGCAAAATGTCCTCATTACTCCAAGGAATACTTCCTAGAAGAACATGGGAAGATATGTCAAAGAGAGGGCCATCTCTGCCAAGTCCAGGCAGGCCTCAGATGTTCTGACCCCACATTTCTCCATTTTTCATATTGGCCCTTGCTGAGAATAAAACATTTTTCAAACCTTCTCTCCTGTCACCAGACATTCCTCCCAACAGTTACACATTGGGATGCATGCACGCACACCCTACAAACTACACACCAAACACATACCATACCACACACACACACACACACACACACACACACACACTCACACACTCACACTATAAACTACACATGTACCAAATTTACCACACACACACTATCTGAAATGACCCCATTTCCTAGCTCACAGAGAAATGACAATGCTCTAAATGTCATATATTTGTATAAATCATATTCATCGACCTCTTCTGCCTTCTCTGTCTTTTATCACTGTCCTCAGCATAAAAACCACAATAGTGAAAATGAGTCCATTTCTCTGGGGCCATTTTTCTGCATGCTTGCCCTCACTATTTAGGCTCCCGTCATAATATCCTTCTACAGGCTCTTCGGATGTGTCCCTGCCCGTCCCCCAACCCCAACCCCATCCAAGGGGCTGAGCATCTTCAGCGTATTTTTAAAATATTTGTCTTTCTGTGGGTCCTCTTCCCAGTGAACTCCTGTTCCTCAGTGAGGCTTTCTCTTGAATGTCAAAGCAGTTAAACTATCTTCCGATCTCTCAGGAGGTGGTATAAGTAGATATATCAACTGGACATTATTCCACTCGGACTGAAATCTCTAGCTGCCTCCATAGGCTTTCACTCCCACTCATTACCAAAAGCATCCTGGTATATTTGAAAAGTGCCCCCCAGTCCTGACTCTACCCTGTCTCCTGTAGTTCATGGGACTCAGGAGCGTACAAAGTTGCTTGTTGCACAAGACTCCAAACACAAATCAGGAGAGGCACTGTTTAAACAGCCAACTCATAGCGAAGTGAAGTTGTTGCTCATCCTAATACATGTCCTAATGCATGTGATATCAGACCCTGGTTATAGCTTCTCGCCTTGATGTGATATGAGGGGTGTGGCAGGGAAAGGTTGTAGGCAGCAGATGATCTGAAGCCTGGCCCAACACCAGCTGGGCCCCATTCCATCTCCCGCTGATGTGAGCACCTTTGTACCTAATGTAGACACGCATTCCTCCCTTCATAGGAGTTTGGGATGTGGTAGGGCGATCTGGCACACCGGGTGTCCAATTAGTCCATCTTAGGTCGATGAATGAGTTGATCCACTAAGAATGGCAGTCATGTGGGAGGAGCATGATGAGGAAGACAGCAAGCGGTGATGACCAGCACTAGAAACGAAGGCTCATGAGGAGATATGAGGACACAGGCCTCAGAGCGATGACCATTTCCTGTTGGCGGCAGCAGCGCAGGGGAGACAGGTGGTGGAATGCAGACCACACGGCTATTGTGGTGCAGGTAGGAGTGATGGCGGATGGAGCCACGGCAAGGACATGGGAAAGACACAGATCCGAGAGTCGTGTGGGGTGGAATTGGCAGACTGTGTCACGACTGCAGAGTCTGAAGTCTAGTTTTCAAGGATTGGAGGGGTCCCTGCGGAGTTTGCCAATGGGGAGTGAAACTGATTAGATTATTTATTTTTCATCTGGAGACTTTCAGGATTGACCGTGTTATGGAGAGTGGAAGAAGTAGGGGCTGACCGGGATCGTCCGCCAACAGCACCCAGCTGCCGGGGCCCGAGGTTCACTGAGGCTGCGCCCATTACCTGAGCAAGGATTTGTGAAGACAGGGCCGTTTTAAGTGTGTTATCACCCATGTGTAGTCAGTACCTGGATACCTCCAGTGCATGAACGAGACGGCAAGGATCTGAAATAGGCCCAATGGTAGGACAAGGGACAAGATGCCCAAACCCTGAGACATTCAAAACATGAAGGTAATAAAATACTCTTGATTGACTGAGCTTTCATAGTGTGACTATACATATTTCCAGTCCATTTAGTATTTATCTTAATTTGGCTTTGTCGGAGTTCTAAGATAAGGGACTAATGAAACAGAGAAGTTAAAGACTACATAAATGGTGACAGTAAAAGAGTAGAGTTGGCCTTTTCCCTTCCAGCATGTTATCAAAGATCTAAAACTCAGGAGGTCAGTGGAGTGACCTGGCTGCCGTCTGCTGCCAGGGGTAGTAGGTTCACTGCATGAACTGTTTTGGAGAGCACATTAGCATTTCATTCCAGACAACTTAGGACGTTTTGAAACGTAATCCAGAAATCTTTCTCCTAGGAATTTACCCTAAATCATATCTTAAAATAAAATAAAAAACATATTTACATATGTTTTAAATATTTTAAAATCAAAAGCAATGTTTACTTTATAGCACTGTTTACAATCATGAAGAAATGTAAGCAATCTAAATGTCCAGTAATGGAAATTGTTAAGATAATTATGGCAAATCTACTGAATATAATATCCATTAAGAGAATATCTGTAAATATTACGTAGCATTATGAATATTATTCTGCAGTGCTATTTAGTACTATAAAAATACAATGAAATGGTAAGCATTCTGGTAACATTTGTAAGTATGTACAAATATGACCATAAGAAAACAATGGAAGGAGTTGCGCGTGATCTAATGGCAACATTACAGTGTTGGGCACTATTTTTTCAGGCTTAAGGATTTTGCATATTATTTTCATGATGCTAAACTTAAAATGTAGGTTAAAAAAATGATCAGTTTTTAAGTCTTGCTTGACATCGATATATGAATAAGGAGATTGTTCCACATAGAAGCATGCATTTTGCACAACATGCACTCTGTGGTTTTAGGATGTCACTTCACGCTCTCACACGTCCTTCTAATAAGAGAGCCTTAATGGATTCTGTATTGGAAGGTTGGTTTTTGCTCTTGCCTGTTGATTCCTTCCTTATAGAAAGAACACCAATACTATAAAGTGTTCTTCAAAACCTTGCGCTCCTCAGGGAACCCACTGCCCGTAGAAGCACATTAATTTTCCAGCGATCATGGCTGCCCAGGGGCTTACCTTACTTCAAGTTTCATCAACTATGCCTTTCCCTTAAGCTGGTGAAGAGGTATGCTAATCTCACACTGTGACCACTGTGGCGGTCTTCTGAATCAAGGTCCAGTCGCACCTCGGTCCCAGCCTTGCGTTGTGTTTGCCTAACGTGTCAGCTGTGGGTAATTGTTTCAGGTCTCTTCCCAGGTATTGGAAATGGCCAATTTTCCTAAGTCCAAAAGCTCACATGAACTTTGTTCCCTCATTTTTGGAACTGAGTTTATAAAAGTACTTGCTATAATTGGGTTTAAAAAAAGAAAACCTCAAACTATTCTAGTGTACATTTGTAGGGTATCAATTTATTATTATTATTATTATTATTATTATTATTATTATTATATCCAGGATCCACAGAACCTACTGTGCCCCTCCATTTTCTAAAACTAATATGTCCCTTTTGGGAAAAGTGAACCCGACGCAGGGCAGTGTGACTATGTCCTGGACCCCAAAGGACAGTTGGCATGATCATTCAGGAATTCATTTTAAAATCTCCAAAAAACAAACAAACAAAACAAAAACAACAAACATACAGTCTGCTGAAGGGGGATGGTCCCCCATCATTTCATTATTAAACAGTAATATAATGTGGCCGCTGGATGGATTAAGAGACTTTTGTAGTTGCTGTTAGATGATTGATGGGCCAAGTTGACATAGAGTCGAAAGACAAAGAATCAGTGATTCCCTGAATGATAATCAGAGCTAAGATGTGGGTAAATATACTAATTAAATGTGTATTTATTCACTGATGGGCTATCTGTCAAATGGTTTAATTGATTCACCGTGTACAGCAGTGCACTGACTCCAGATAAGGGATGTTTCATAGCTGATAGATGTACCATTAGAGTATGAAGAATAAATAGAGAAATCTAATTATATATGTAGTCAAGACATGTTACAGAAAGAGAAAATGGCACTCATGTCAAAGGCCGGAAACTAGAGGAATGAGGCCCAGCTGGAATCAGGCCTTGGCCCCCCCACTGGCCTGGGAACGCAGGAAGCTTCACAGTCCAGAGCTTGCATTCATCTGCTATACAACTTGAATGATAAAATCTTACCGATGTCCTTCATAAGCTCATTCTGATAATCACATTGGAAGAGGCTAAGTAATCAGTTTAACATGTACAATCAGTATCACATATAATATGTTATAATCTATAGAGAACATGATACCCATTAATAAATAAAAATCATTACCTTGGCATGCAGAGCCCTGCATAACTAGAGGCGAACAGTTTCAGATCCGATTGCCACCCCAATGAAAGTATTCTCCCAAATTTGAAGTGGTTTATGTCCTGTTCATGCCCACCAGAAAATTCGCATCACAGCCTCAGCAATAGTGGCCGGCTTCCCTGACGTTGGAAGGTAGGGGCTCAGACATTTCAGGGATGTCTCGTCACTCACTGGCTGCTTCTGTGCCCTCAGCCTCCCACGGTCCTTCACAGACATAGCTGTAGGTGTCAAGTTCCGTGTCTGGGAAGGAGGAACAGGACAGGGAGAGTGAGTAGTACCCACAGGGTCCCGCTTTCACTAGAAACCTAAGACTCTCTCTGAGCCGTCAGGAAGGATTGTCTTTGTCTCACACTGTCCAGGATGGGCCCCAGGGTCCCCTGCGCTGCAAAAAAGGCTCAGAGAGAATTTTTTTAAGATACTTTTCTTGAAATACATTGGTGGTAAAGATACTGGGTCTGCGTAAGGAAAACAAGTGACTTCTTGCTTACTGTATAGATGAAAGAATTAAGTGCGTGCGTGCGTGTGTGTGTGTGTGTGTGTGTGTGTGTGTTTAAGATTTTGGGGCTCCGTGATAAGGCAGTAAGATGCTAATTCTTGCTGACTTTTTAAAAAATGTTCGCTCTGTAGCTAACTGTAAGTAAATGTAATGCATATTGTCGGATCTCTACCATTGTATTTACTAAGAGTAGAAAACAGAAATCAGGAACAGATGGTGTCTGTCAGGAGAGGTTATTCTCATTAGTGAGCCTGCAATATTTATGCCCTATGTAATTTTGAGAGAAACTTCCAGACAGAGTTAAAGAGACTTTAATTCTCTTTAAGTCACCCAAAAGTTTTCAATATTGAATAATCTTTCATAGCTACTTTCATTTTATTCTATTTTATTTTATTTTATTAAAAAAATCACCACATCAGGTCTTGGGGGGGTGTTTGTTTTGAGTTTTGAATTAATTTGACATACACTGTGGTAAGGTTCTGGACACATTTATATACACAAACACTAGCACCGATTCTCTAGGAAAAAAAAAAACCTGTCTGTTGGTTCGAATGGCGAATCAGCTTGGAGACCCCCCATTTCATGGCTAGACTTGTCACTCTGCCCCAACAAACAATGGGTCACTATGACTCACTGGTTCATAGTCCAGCTTCTTGATATGCTGGTGGCGTCAACTCTAATGGAATCAGTGGGATCATATGTGTTGTTCAGTAAGTGATTTTAGAGGAGGACCAGAAATGTAAACCCGGGACACACATGTAACGCCAGGGAGACATGAGTGCTTTTGGGCATTGAGGAGCTATTCGATCTGACCTTTATGTTAGTCAGTACCAAGACCGACCGACACAGGCAAGAAATTCCGTGGGTACTGCTGATGTGACTTCTTTGTTTTCCCAACAAACTCCTTCTGATTAGATGTATCTTTTTAATAGTAAACAAACTTTCTTCACTCCTAAGAAAGTGCAAGACTATGAGGACTGTATGTAGTAACATACTCAAATGTCAACTTGAACTTAATCATAAAGTTAATTCAAAATCCTTCTAAAACATGACTCTTACAGCCTGTTTGTTCTTAATTAGTCCTATTGTAATTGAATGATGGTCTAGAGAGAGGGTGGGCAGTGTCTTACCTTTAAAGTTTGTTGCTGAAACAAGAGCAGAAAGTGGTCAAATCCAAACCTTCCTGTGAACCAGTGATGGGGAAAATTCATCCTCAGCTCCTCCAGAAATTGAGTGACTGAGAATCAAAGGACTTCCACCATTATGCCTTAAAAGTAAGAACTGATTATCTGTGAAAGACTAATAGCTAAAGAAGTAAGAAGGGTTGGAATGTAACTTTCATTCACTATGAAGAAAAATATCAGTTTGTAAATGTCTAGCGCCTGAATAGTTTTCACTCGTTGCCATTGTTTTTCACCTGTTGGTCAATAATATGACGTACACACACCAGAGGTATACACTAGCATAGCTCATTTCTTTTTCTGAGATTAGGGTTAATGGGAGCTTTCTACTCAAGACGCTTTGGACATCACATCTGACTGTAGGACTTTTCCTTCATGTAATCTTGGTAACTCCTGAGCTATGCATTTAATGATTCCTATGTTTTTAGAACCCTTGAGTAGCTATTTTATATATTTTTCTTATATTTGTTGCACTTACAATAAAAACCCAGGTCTTCACCATGTCCTGTGATACCTAGTAGATCCTCCAAGCTCCTTCATCTACCCTGTTTAAAATGCACAACTACTCTACCTATGAATCTCTACACCTTTATCTCTTCTCTTTGCATGATTGCCACCATTGGACTTATAGGACTTGATCTTTCAGTTATTAATTTGCTGATCACTTCCATGTTCATCAACTAAGGGCTCTAGCTGATAAACGTTTTTTTTAACTAAGAGTCTAGGTCCATGGTAGGCCCTCCTTAAATATTTTTGAATGGATACATTATCAATATTTTATTCCCATCTTCCTCCCACATAAAGCTGTGATTTGGGAATTTTCACAGCTGTAAAACATGTCCACTCGGATAGGCCTAAAGATAGGACCCAACCTTGTCTGTCTTTGTTTCCATGGCACCTAGCTTGGAGTTTTGCACGTATTAATTGAGCAGTATTTGCTTAATAAATGAAACATAATGAAATAGGAATTAAATTTACTTACCTTTTATATATAGCAATGCATCCATCCTCTGGATTATGAATAGTGAATGATACTTAGCAGCAAAAACAAACAGATCTCTTTAAAAAAGGTGATGAATTATCTAAAATATTTAAATATCTTTGGCTATGAATATAAATGGTATGCTATTTCCTATGCTTGTGATGACCCTTTATTTTTAATCATTATTATGTTAGGAAGAAAGCATGTGGCACCTGAAAAATACACGTGTGAGTTTACAGGATGAAATGGCTGAGCTGTATAATCTATAACCATCTGGGCTGCAGACTTCTTCATGCCCTGGCATCTTTAGGCCTGGGTAGCAGAAATCCTCCAGCTCTAACCACTGATCGTGGTTCTAAGCGGGATCCATTGGGAGGGTGAGCCAGGGTCTGAGGCCCCAGAGAGTTAGGAAAGAATGGAGTGGCCCCAAAGATTGGCCTGCTACAGCCTTCTTTCTCACTGATTCATTGCAAAGTGTGGTTAGGATTTCTTCATCACTTTTCAAATGTCGAGTTCTCCCATCCAAACATCTCCCAGCCGCAGGTGGGGGCGCTGGCTGTCCGTGGCATCTTCTAGTCCTGGTTGGCTAGATGGCAGTCAGAGGATGGATGCCATTGCCAGGCCGTGACTCCTGGTGGCAGGACCATGCAATCGCAGCTTCTCAATGTCATCGCCAGGAAATCATCTGGCAACTGTTGAAGGCTGTGCGTCCTGAGAGTTGTCTGAGAACTTTCCGTGTACCTACTTGTTAAGTTAAAAAAGCCCAGGCATGAACTCTTGCACAAAGTGGGGGGAAAACTCTCCAGGAGACAAAAATAGAATGGTCCTTTATCAGATGTTAAGTCTTCAAATGTCTCCACATCAACTGACTCAAAAAGTGGGAGGAAAGATGAGGATACTGAACGTAAAGGTGGCTGACGAATGCATGTTTATTTTGCTTACGTTTTCTACACACAAAACAGGTATATAATAAACCTCTCTATCTAAATATGTATAAGAGGCTTCTTTTACATTAGAAAACAAAATCCTGAATAGCAAATAATTGTGTTACAATTTATTTGTGGGTGGTGGACAAAAATAATGTGTCTTATAATCAAAATGCAATATCACATCATTACATAGTCCTTGACATATTTTTTGATCCTTTCTAATATGAAAAAAATGACAAAGGAACAAAAAGTCTATTTTTGGCATGCTTCATACCATTTCATGTATGTATTTATCTTGGTTTTTGTTTTACATCACAGAGTAGGACAAAATGCTAAGTCAGACCCGTAAATAACAATTTCTACCTATTTGTATCATTTATTCGTCTTACATGTTCGTTGATCCTAGCTTTGGTTAATAGTGTAAGGACTTAGAAGTTGTTCAGTATGTTTAGACTTATTTGCCGTTTGAATAAGATATTAATAGTTTCAGAGGAGCATTTTGCCATAGAGCTGCTGGATTTCATTTGCTGCTTCAAAGTCCGTCTCTCTTCCTCCGTGCCCTTGGGGCATGGCTTTCAGGATCGCATCCTGAGCGCCCTCACCTTCCGGCTATCAGACTGAGCCAGTCAGTGGGAAATACTGGCCAAAGCGCAGTGCAGTAGAGGTACCTGAAGGTGCCCCAGCACCTGCCCTACTGTTTCTGCGTTTCCAGTGGTTGCTTTCATTACAGACACAGTTCCTGCTGGTAAATATCTTCTATGGGGGGTGATGCCCTCTCCCTTCCTGGCCCCCCTAGACCTACAGGCAGTAGACTACCCACCTCTTCTGGCTTCAGTGTGCTTCCTGGCCCCTTGCTGGTGTCCATCAATTCTGTCCACACACTTGCAGAACTAATGGACTAATTCTCTTTCAGAAAATCCCCAACCAAGGGGCCCTTCATTTAGGTGGAAGGATAGATATACTGATCCATCAGACATTAGAGTTCTATTCAGTACCACAGGGAAGGGGGCTCTCTTCATGCCATGAAGAGACATGGAGGAGACTTAAATGCATATTAGGGAGTGAAAGAAGCCAGACTGAAAATACCACAAAATGTATGGTTCCAATGCTACTGTATTCTGGAAAGGCAAAATTATTGAGACAGCAAAAAACCAGAAATAGTCAAGGGTTGTGGGGAGGGAAGGATGGATGGGTGGGGCACAGAGAACTTTTAGGTCAGTAAAACTACGGTGTGTGCTACTATAATCATGCATTTGCCCAAACCCAAGGAATATAGAACATCAGGAGTGAACCGCAGTGTAAGCTGTCAACTTTGGGTGATGATGATATGTCACCATAGGTTCTGGAGAAGTCAGCGTACCTCAGACAGGGCTGTTGATAATGGGAGAGGCTCTGCGTGTGTGAGGGCCAGAGTATATGGAAATCTCTGTATCTTCTGCTTAATTTTGCTGTGAACCAAAAATTACTGTAGAGAAATAACATCTTAACTTGTTTAAATCCTTGTCAAATAACCCACCTGTGTTAGTATCCGTGTGCTTGCTTCAGGGACCCCGACTCATAAGAATTGTCCTGTAATTTATGAGTATCTCACCCAGAACATTATTTTAGTGCATCTCAACAGTGTCATCCTTTTTCTAAGTATTATAAAGAACTTTTATACTTATTTTATAAATTACCTGATATATCTTAGCGTTTGGATTGACTTAGGCCAGTTTTTCATGTTGTGTAATAGGAGGTCATTATTGGAACTGTTGGATACAGCATTTAAAATTCAACTTGAAGGGCATGTGGTTGGCTCAGCTCGGTTGAGCGTCTGACTCTTGATCTCAGCTCAGGTCATGATCTTGCGGTTGGAGACCTGGGGCCCCAGGTCGGGCTCTGTGCTGACGGCATGGAGTCTGCATGGGATTCTGTCTCCTTCTCTCTCTGCTGCCCCCATGCCTGCTCTGTGTGTCTTTCTCAAAATAAATTAAACTTAAAAAAAAGAATAAAACCCAATTTGAATGATAATGAGGATACTTGGGGGGCATGGCATGAAGACTATCATATTAAAACATTTTTTTCTAACATTTCCCTCTAGTGATACTTGTCCAACAGTGACTTATTGCAAATTCCACTCAATTGAAAAATTCTGTAAAAAGCAAGGGGAAAGAAACCCATATAAATAAATAAGCCTATATTTTCTAAAAGCTGTGACCTGCTTAAGTTTGTAAATTAAAAAAAAGGCAGTATGGCCAGGAAAATAAATGTTGCCTTTCTCTGCTATAGCCCTCTGGTGTTTCATTATCTGATCAGGTTTCCAAACTTGCACACTAACCAGGTAACAATGGAATTACACCACCAACACAAAAGAAATGATGGATTTCACACTGTGTTTGGTGGAAGAAGTTCTTTCTGGAAACTGGCTTGCTGCCTTGCTTTCATACAAAGATAGAAAGTTCTGTTTCTATTTGACATGAAATAATTGCCCACCAGGAAGACAAAGTTAAATTCATGTGAACCTTTTAATTTCACACTTGTTTTGAAATAAGATCGAAACCGGGAATAATGTCAATACCACTCTGCAAGGGACATATGCCTAGATGAAAAATAAGAACGATTGCTGTGTTCTGATATAGAACTTAAACATAGTTCATCTCATAGTGTTTAACATGTGGTTTTCCCATATAATCCATTTTCCTGTGTTAATGGATTTTACCACCAAATAAATGCAAAAATTTTTAAGTTTATTTATTTTGAGGAGAGCATAAGCAGGAGAGATGCAGAGAGAGAGAGAGAGAGAGAGAGAATCTCAAGCAGGCCCATGCTGTCAGCACAGAGCTTGATGTAGGACTTGACCCCATGACGGTGTGAACTTGACCCAAGCTGAATTCAAGAGTCAGATGCCTAACCAACTGATCCACCCAGGCGTCCATGAAAAATTCCTTACTTTTTAAATAAAGTCTCCATATTGAGGCTAAATGTCAGAAAAAAACATAAACAAAAAAACCCAAAACATCACATAAAAAATGATTATACAAATAAGATGTAGTATTGTACCTCTAAATTTATACACTGGAGCTATTTTGTAAATGGAAAAAAAAAAAAACTATGGCCAAAACAAAACCTGTGGAAATTAGTAGAATAAAGATGACTTTTAGCCCTGCCAATCCAAAGTCTTCCATATTTTAGAAGATCTATTTTTATCATGGCATTTTTTAAACATGTTTATAAGAATATATTGTATCGTGCTTTTATACCTAACATTATATTGAATTAAAGGAAAGTATTAGGCTCATTATCCTGTTTTAAATTTTCTTGACTTAATCCATATTTATCCCTTTAATTACTCATTTCTTCACTACTTTGCATAAACATGTTCATGTATATTATAATTCAAAACTGTTTTTAATATAAATCATAATATGTTCTAGAGTTCTCACTAAAGTGGAAATGGATAATGCTCCAAACTAATTAATTTTACTAGGAATAGATTTTTGACACAGAGGCATTTAGAAAGTGCATTACTATTATTCAAAATGAAATATGAAATTCAATTCTGATTACCATGTTTTAGACCAAGATACAAATAAGCTCTTATGTGGACATGACAGATACATTGGATAGAAGTTGTCACAAGATGACATTCTATTTATGCTAGTTTCAGAAAGAAATGAATTAATAGCAGTTTATTTGAAGTCGTGAGCTTCTAGAATTCTAGAGGACAGGAAGATGGAGACTGGGAATCACAAGAGACAGAGGGGTATTTTCACCTTGCTGTGAAATCTTCTTTTTTTTTTAATTTTTTATGTTTATTTTTGAGAGAGACAGAGATAAAGCACAACCAGGGGAGAGGCACAGAGAGGGAGACGCAGGTTCGGAAGCAGGCTCCAGGCTCTGGGGCTTGAACTCACAAATTGCGAGATCATGACCTAAGCCAAAGTCAGAGGCTTAACAGACTCAGCCACCCAGGCGCCCCAAATCTTTAAAAAATACAAAATTACAATTTTCTGTGATGAGGAATATTGAATTTGCAGGATAGAAACCCGAGATGATGCCACAGGTCTGTAGAGAACGCTAATGAGCGTCATTCATATCATACACCCGCGATTTTGTAATCGAAGCTGCTAGTGGAGCTTGAGATGTAATTGTGAAGGTAATTCGGCCAAAGAAAATGTTCCCAAATGCGGCCTCCACCTGCTCTTGGCAAGCTGTCTAAAATGTGGGAGGCGGAAGAGTTGTGAACGACCTTCTTTAATCTCTGTTTCTATTTTTTCTGGAACTAGAGACACATTTTTTGTCTCTCTTTTTCATGTGCTACAAAGGCTGCTGTTTCCAGTGCTTGGAAACCTATTTGACTTTGCCCTCTCTCCCTACAGTATACCATCCACGCTTGAATTTCCACTTAGAGACCTTGCTCACCTGGCCACATTGTACGTCTTCAGAGCGTCGCCCCACATCCAGATGTTGGAGCGCTTCGCTGCGCAGCGATGCGCGTGTCTGACCCTCGGCCTGGTGCTCTGTGGGGCTGAAACCATGCTCCTCTCCTTGCCAACTTGGCCACCAGACACAAACCGCATATAATTTTACACACGCACACATTCTGCTTCACCATTACAAGATGAGCAATGTGGCATTAGTCATTACAAGATCAGTAAATTGGACTAATTATCAAGATTTAGCTCTTCCCCACTTGCTGTCCCGAGCACCCCCCCCACCCCCCGTGCATCTCTGAGGATGTCAGAGTCCTCCCCTGTGGGTGCTCGCCCAGGAGATGTCGCCATGTCAGCAGTCACGCAAGATGCCCTGATAGACTATGCATCTATCGCCCTGATTAAGTCACTGATTGACCACATCCATGGTAGCTTTCTGACAGAGCAAAGGGTGAAGGGTGCCGCATGGGAAACTTGGACGTCAGGTCCCGAGGCTTGCCTCTCACTTGTCCTGGCATCGCGAAGGCCAGACCTTGTCCTGTGGCCACACGCCAACTGCTGGGTGGTGGGAGGCTCCGCGTCGGGCATTTGTGGAAAGAGAAAGTCAGCAAGCTGTTGCTTATCTTCTTTGACGGATTGACTGGGTGGGCAGATCTCATTTATGCGAGAGAGGAACGGCTTTAGAGTTTGTGAGTTACTGGATGCTGTTAGCACAGGGATGGACGCAGTGAGGTAGGCAACCTGATCTGACGAGGCTTCCTGAGGAATATGGCAGTTATGCGACATCTGGAGAAGGGGTGGGGATGGCCAAGAAGCTGGAAAGAAGGAACATTTGTCCCACAAACTGGTGTATGACGGCATCACTTTCCCTAGGATGGACTTTGCATTTGGAACTAATTTATTCAATTCATTTTGTAAAGCGTTTCTTTTACTCTTATGCCAAATATACTAGGTTTTCTTTTCATGCAAACGTGCATATTTTTATCCCCAGTGTAACTGTCCTTGAGCAGGGAACTTTGAAGATGGGCTGCATTTCCTGATGTGTGTTTGTGCGTATATCGCCATTTTTACAGTGGCCACCAGTCTGGGTGACTTAATGTGGCAGATGAAGAGGAGCCCTAAAGGTGGTGGTGAAGGAGCTAACATTTGTGCTCCTGACGACGCACCCACTGGCCCCACAGCCCTTCCTGAGAGAAGGGAGCGTGACTGTGCCCTATGTCGGTAGACATATGTATGCAGCACCTGTCAGATCTGGAAGTGGTTCTGAGATGGAGCATCAGGAGACCTTGCAACAACAGATCGGGCTGAGAACCATCAAGGATGCAAGAAGTTTGGGGAGAGGAACTTGGTGGCAACACCCTTCACTGCGTGGCTCACGGCAGGCCCTCCACCCTCACGTGTGCCCGCTGCTTCCAGTTAGCTGCCGTGGCGTCTGCTCCAGGCTGGAAGAACCTAGAGGCATGCCGGTGAGCTTGGGGCCCCTGCACCAGCGCCGCAGGAGACATGGTTGTGTCCTTTCGTCTAGACCTGACCGGCTATGTGGGGGTCAGGCTGGGATTTTGTGCGACGACCTTCTAAAGGACCATGTACCGGGGATCATTTAGGTTTGCTCAAGGGAAGTAAAGACGTACTGGTGACGGATGGATAGTTGGTCAGGATGGGGGCTGGGAGTTGCCAGCCAAAGGGCAGTACGTGATCCACACCCGGGAAAAGAGAACTGAATATTCCTGGGGGAGCCTCTCATATCCCAAACCCTCCAGCCCAGAGTGGACGGCACCAGCCGCTGACAGCGCCCGTCGAAAGAAACCATTTAGACTCCATTCACTGCCCTTTGCTCGCCCCACCGCTTACTGGAGCACAGAAATCACAGTGGAAAAGTGCACGCAATCCAGGCACCGTGAGCACAAAGGACCATCTCCTTCTTGTTCCAGCTTGCTTCGTTCTGATGACTCCAGCAGAAAAAGAGGAAAAAAAATTAACTTTAAGTCAAGTCCTGCACTTGATTATTAAATGGTCTGGACATTCAAGATCTGATGAAAGCCAGGGTTTACAGCTGGCAGGAGCCACAGTGCGTTTCACTGCTTCCGAAGAAGCTGAGATGGGTGGGGGCTGCCCTCACCTCTCCCGGGGCGGGGCAAGGCCTGGCCCCCCACTACCTGTGGTGGCCAGGGCAGACGCTGTGGGTCACACCTGCCCCACCAACTACCCTCCCGGTGACTGTTGGTGTGACTCACTTAATCTTGCTGACTTCCAGACACCTCGCTGGCTAAACGGCGCCTAATAACTCTGATCGCAGGCTGCAGTTGCACATGTAAGTTCATGTACAGGGTTTAGCCTGAGCCTGGAATGTAGTCAGAGCTTAACAACAGAGTCCCCTCCTCTGGGCCAGCTGTACGGTGACAGGAAGCTGGAAACGTGTGGTCCAGTCAGCCTGTCTCAGGCTCTGTAGACGAGTGAGTGTTCTAGGCTTGTCATTTCTTGCATTACTTCCAAATAGTATTTTTAAGTTTATTTACTTATATTGAGAGAGACAGAGACAGCATGAGCGGGGGAGGGGCAGAGAGAGAGAAGAGAGAGAGAATCCCAAGTAGGCTCCGTGCTGCCAGCACAGAGCCCTATATGGGGCTTGAATTCACGAAATTGTGAGATCATGACTTGAGAAGAAACAGAGTTGGATGCTCAATGGACTGAGCCACCCAGCACCCCACACTCCATTACTTTCAACGTGGAGGATAAGAAAGGACAGTTAGAAATACCTTGTTTGGAGCACCTGGTTGGCTCAGTTGGGTTAATTTCACCGTAGGCCATGATCTCATGGTTTGTGAGTTCAAGTCCCACGTCAGGCTCTGCGCTGGAGCCTGCTTAGGATTCTCTGTCTCCCTCTAGTGCTGCCCCCTCCCCTCTGTCATTCACTCTCCTTAAAATAAACTTAAGAAACATTAAAAATAATAAGACAATAAAGTGATTTTTAAAAAAGGAATACTTTGTTGTCAAGGCACATCCTATGAGTTTTTCCATTTTTCCATTATATTCTCTCAGATTTTTTGTGTTTCCTTAACCAGTATCAGAAAAGTAACTTCTCCAAAAGTTCTTGATTTATCTGACAAAAGAGACATACACAGAAGCACTACTTATATTCAGAGCATGTGAGGGAAGAATTTTAGGACTTGCCAGGAAACAGAGTCAAGACATCTAATTAGCAATGTAAGTAAAATTAATCTGTTTGGTTCTAAATTACACAGAATCAGTCCGCAGAGTTCTACATTAACAAACTAGCTGTGAATAACTCCGGTCCTCTTAATTTAGATGTTAAGGTAGATTGAAACTCTTTTTCTCAAGTTATTAAGCCTTAGTGTGCAACCATTCTCTTAATCAATTTTCTCATCTTTCATGTGAAATCCAGCCATTTACTTAGAAGGAACATCAACCTCACATACCTGATTTGGGGAGGGGTCTTATCAAACCCCGAAGCTGACTTTTCCGTTCTCCTCTGCCTCCATGACGGAATGAAGTGGGGCCCGAGCATAATCAGCATGTATTTTCTAAGAAGAAATAGCACCGGGATCAGGAAGATAAGAGACCAGTTTTCTAGGAAACATTTCCAGCCAAATAGACTTCGGGAATGAAGATTAATGTTTATCGTATATCACACACCAGCGATGAAGCTGAGAGTGTTACGTGAATTCTCTCCTCTGGTTCTCTCTGCGCTCCTACTGAACAGGCATTGCTGCTGTTCCGTTGCACAGCCTCGGAGAGGTCAGGGATGTCTTCAGGGGGACAGAATCAAGCCCAAATCTCAAGTGTCCTCATGAGAAAGCCATGCTCTTAATGGTTATAACACAATGTCTTGGGAGAGGGACCCTTTTCCTTTATCTCACTGTCCTGTTCAAACAAAGAGATGACATTGGTGTAATGTCACTACAAATAAATGTGGAATTTGCAATTCTCCTCCGTCACGCATTTACTGAAGTCATTAACAGAGGACTGTAGTGTTGAACTGACTCAAAGGTGAAGATATCACCCCTTCAAATACCAGAATATTCCATAAATGATCATGGTATTTATAATATAAATATGTTTCATCATATCCTATATAATTCCATAAAATGCCATGCCAAAGTCATGAAGACTGTAGTCCAGAAAGACAGGCTCACTAAATGACAGTGACCCAGAAACGACACCAATGGCAGATGGATATGCGGCATGGAGTCTGGCAAGAGGAAGAATGTCTCACCCGGGCCCGCTCTTGCAACAGCGCCTTAGACGAGGTGATGTGAAACAACAGAAGTTCACTTCTTACAGATGTGGAGGCTGGGATTCCAAGATCAGGGTGGGAGCGGGGTGGGGTGAGGCCCCTCTGCCCTTGGCCGATGGAGAACTTCACACCGTGTCCGCAGAGAGGGGACGCGAGCTGTCTCCTGACTCTGCCTAAGGATGTGCGTGAATCCTGGTCAGGGGGTCTGACTGCGTGACCTGGTCTAACCCCACGCACCTCTCCAATACCATCACACGAGGTGGGCGAGGTTTCACATGCGAATTCTGAGGAGACACACGTGCAGTCCACAACAGCGAATCACACAGTGGAAAGCAGGACGAAAAATCAAATCCCAACTGATTTTGGTTTATGGCACCCAGAAGGACTTAAGAAATAATATATGTACTTCATGTATGTATGTCAGCAGCCATCTAAAAACATACTCATTATTTGCCCAGCAGTATTTGGACTAAGGCGCAAACATGTATTCCCCAGCACCAAAAAGGGGGAAAATACCTGCTTCATCTCAAAGGTCATGGGACCTCATGGTAAATATGGAGTCACCGTGACATGGGTATAACATCATCGGTCTAAAGAGACAACTCATGTGGAATTCTTGTGTGGATGGTATTCAAAAAGGGTTCAGCTGGGTTACCTTATGAGAAGTAAAAGACGAGGCATGACATTCCTGAAAATGGTCGCCAAGGACGCATGTGCTTACACAGGGCACGACGGACATGCCCCATAGAGGCAGAGGTGGTGGGTCTAGCAAAAGCCAACAGCCCCCGCCTGGCCCGATCTGGAAAGCACAATTCTTCCTGCACCGCTGCCATTCAGGCAAAGTGTGCACGCGCCATCTGTGCGATTCTGTGTAAGGCCATGTTGGTGAATCCAGTTTCTCCAGTTGCTTGATCCAAAATCAGCATTACCAAGTGTCCTCCTCAACAGGAGAAAACCTGGTCTGTGCCTGGGGAACCCTGAACAATAATTCTGCCTTCATTCTCCAAGTATTTGGAAAGCTCATTTTTCCTAGATTGCCTTATAACTCTGAGCTAATACTGTTATCTGGGTAGTTCTGATAATAAATTTGGTTCAAGATCTGTGGCTGCAAATCCATTTCCCCCCAGAATGGTATGAAGCTGCAGTTTCTGATAGGTATTACACTTGACGGACAAAGTAAAAGAATGCACATTGCTTCAAAGAGCCATTTGATTACTTAAATAAGAATGAAATGCCATTGAAAACCACAGTTGATCTGCTATGTAATGGAACTGGGTTGGATGCGAGTCTTCTGAATTCCAACATGGTCACTCCTAGCCATACGAGAAGGGCATGAAATCCATGGAGTAAAAAATTCTACACAACCTAAACATTTAGAAATAGAAAGCAATGATCTCATGAGCAACAAAAATGATGGCTAATATATGCTAGACCCCAGGCACTGCTCAACTACTGTGTAACTCAGAGCAACGCTGGGAGATGGGTACGCTTATCAGTCCCGTTTCACAGGGGGAGGGTTTGCAGAAACCTGGGTAGTCATGCAGCCAGTAAGGTGCTGAATTTGGAAATTAAACTCAGAAATCTCACATAGGAGTACATTGTAATCTAGCTTCTGTCTGCTGGATTACATGAAAGTAGGCAAACGGGATGGTTTGGTGAGGGTTAGACAGGGCGGAGATTAGCAGCTTTAGAGACATTCTCTGGGCACCATTGTTTTCCAAATTTTAGTCTCATTTAAACAATGTCAATGACTAAATGCACTGTGGTATCCAGGATTCAAGCTCAGGACAGAAAAAGGACATTACCTGAAAACTGGTAAAATCCAAACAAAATCTAGAGTAACTAGTAATGTGTCCATACTGGCTGGTTAGTTTTGACCAAAGCACCGCAGTAATGTAAAACGTTACCTTGGAAAACCGGGTAAGAGCTGTTCAGTTCACTCTGTTTTCTGGCAACTTCTCTGTACATTTAAATTAGTCCACAGTAAAAAGTTTATTTTACAAAGTGTTGATGACTCTGGAGAGCTTTTATTTTGGGAAGCTCTATCAATATTTATTACTAGAAATTAAAGCTAAAAAACTTTAAGATATGTATTAATTTAAAAATATAATTATATATTAATTACATGTTAGTATAAATAACATATTTTTATTAAAAATAACCATATTTGGGGGCACCTGGCTGGTTCAGTCAGGAGAGCTTGCGACTCTTGATCTCAGGACTGTGAATTCAAGTCCCATGTTGAGCATAGCATTTACTTTACTTTCTAAATCAAACAAAAATAACTAATGGTAAGAATGTCACTGATTTATAGTTTTTCAAATGTCTAACATCTGGCTGAAGAGAATAAACCTGCTCCTATGTTCAATTTTTTTGTGCTCTTAAGAAAGGTTATCAAAAAACATCTCACACTCTGGTGCATTAAAAGTTGTTGATCCCTTTCACACTTTGAATTGGTCTTTTCTCCATGTATAACTTTCCTACAGTCTGCATTGGTCATTGAAAACATACAGGTTCAAGGGCACCTGGGTGGCTCAGTAGGTTAAGCATCTGATTTTGGCTCAGGTTACGATCTCAAGGTCTGTGAGTCCAAGCCCCATGTCGGGTTCTGTGCTGACAGCTCAGAGCCTGGAGCCTGCTTTCCGATTCTGTGTCTCCCTCTCTCTCTGCCCCTCCTCTGCTTGCACTCTCTCTCTCAAAAATAAATAAACATTTAAAAAATATATAAAAAATTATAAAACATACCGGTTCACTAAGATACACAGTTCTTTCAACTGTCGCCACATTTCATTATTCAGTATCCACAAAATCACATTCAGTACCATCCACACTCCCCAAAAAGCATTAAAGACTTTCCGTATGGGTGGCTGTCACATTCCCCATAATGAGCAGGTTTATCAACATGTTCACAAGGTTAACAAAATCCTAGTTTTCCCCTGGATTGGTCAAATTTTTTTCACTGACCTGCAATTACTGTCATACTTGGAGGAACAGGTTCATTTTCAAGAAGATATGTGCCAAATACCCAAATCTAAATGCCCATATTTTGTTAGTTCTTCCTTCAAATAAAATAGTATTCCTTGACAAAGCTTTGAGCTGGGCTCACAACTCAAACAACCGTGTAAGTCTCTGTCCTTGAAATAAGCCTCACTCCTCATTCAGTTTACAGCAGACGTGCTCTGTTCCTCCCCTAGTTCCGAACACGGAAGCCCAAAGGATGCGCAGCCCTGGGCCCCCTCAGATGGAGGGCGTGTGTTGGAGAAGGAATCAGGGCTACCACACTTTGGTTCCCCTCTCTTAATTCGGTGAAGGCACTACCCAGGTACCCATAATTGCTTTTGCAACATCACTGTCGATTCCAACACAATGGGAAAACAAAGTGATGCTAATGTCATTACAAAAATAACCTTGACCTTCGGTACCTGCTTTAAGTAGGTTGGAGACCCTCAGAGGCCCATGGCCTGGGAACTGGTTGGTGCACCAAGGCTCACCCTCCTCAGCTGACTCGGAGATGCCAAGTGTTTCGGCTGCCCAGGAGATGTGGGGCTTAGCCTATAATTATAAGTATGTTTAACTAGAAGCTCTGTTCTCGTTATGGATGGACACAATGTACAAAATCAACATGTGACAAGTGACAGTGTGGTGACAAGCATGTAACACACCTGGGAGCCCATGCATATCTCATTACAGATAACGTTCTCTTTAACAATGATGTATCGAGATTTGCAAAAGGTCTAGGATGAAAATACACATAAATCCATTGAGAAAAGTCTGGAAGTCAGTGCATCAAACTGTTAGCAGTGTTTCTAGGGAAGACAAGGACTTTATCGGTGAACAAAAACAGATAGTTTCTCCTAATTCTCCTTTCTCATTCTTGTCTAGAATTTTAATCTGATAAAATACACCTTGGGTAGTTGGAAAATGTACAACATGCTTCTCCGTAACCACAAATAAATGCACAGAAACTGAGGTGTGCCTCAATGGCTTTGCCATTGAGTTGCTGTGCATGTTTCGGAAAGTCCCTTGCCCTCCATATGCCTCAGTTTCCCAATCTGTCTTCTGAAGACTTTAAACTAAATAAGATACCTATAGTCCTATGGGATGATTCCCTCTAGATTTGAATATTGGGCAGAAAACCAGGAAGATATATTTATACAAAGTGGGAGGAAAAATGTAACAGACGATTTGCATTTGGAAAGCCTGTACCCAAATGAAAAGAATCTGTTCTTATAATTAATTCAGTTTATGATCTACCCATACTGGTTAGACGGCCAAGATGTTTGCATTTGTGCATGAGGAGGATAAAGAATTCGACCTGCAAAGAAATCAGTGAAATCAGAGGCAGGTCAGAGATGGGGAATTTGCATTAAAATTCTCTGTGTAATCTTTTTGCTGAAGGATAGTGGATACCTTAAACGTAAATTTAGAAAAAAATGGTTTTTAGAAATAATTTAAAATAATGCTTTTAAAAGACTCTCAACATAATTATACTCAACCAGCAATTTAGCGTTTTCATCCATAATTACTGGTAGCAGTTTGTAAAGTCTGTTACAAACAGGGTGTTTCCATTAAAAAGTAGTCTGCTTCAAGCTATCAAGCATTTTGAAATTCGGTGAAAGGGATGCTATAAGAGGAAAATGATTACACTGCAGGAGAAATGGTGTGGATGGAGGAGTCTGAACACGGAGGGTCCATGTTTGAAATGAAAATGTTCAGACAGCAAACAATGGGCGGTAGTAAGTTCAAACATTAATATAAAATATAATCATGATCTTTAGAAAATGAAAACACTTGTCAGGTTCTGAGTGATGTTTCGTTGAATCCGATACATACCTCACTCCATAATGAAGTGTAATTGCTACAAAAAGCTCTCAAAATATTGCCATTTAAACAAATTATCTCCACAAGTAATTAAAAGTGCCTCCTTTACACCGATTATCAATTACTTGTTATGAAGCTGCTAGGCTCCTTTCTTACACGGTATTCAAATAACTGAAATTGCAACATGAATGCCTACAGTAAGCTGGCTAGTCTCTCTCTGATTATCACCAGCAAAGATCAACACATTCAACATCATTTTTATGCTTCGACCTAGGGGGAAAAAAACACGTCAGTTTCTTTACTGGCATAAACTCAAGGTAGGGGGATGGCTGTGTCAAACTAAACAAAGTAACAAAAATTGCAGTATTTTCCCCTCTGGCCTTAGGATCTTCCTAGAAAAGAGGACGTTCCTGGGACATCAGTGGGATAACCAGTCCAAGAAAACTGTGACTGGGGCTGCCAGAGGGTGACGTTCTGTCCTGGCCGTTGGCAATGCCCGGACAGCCCTGAGTCTCGAGTCTCGTGCTCTATCTCCAAATTAAACACTACTTACATTTCTATACAGTTCTAAGATTTCCCCTTTTTTTTGACCTCAGAAGCAAGTCATTATTAGAGCCCTATTGATCACAATTCACAATTTAAAAGAAAGTATCTACCATATGTTGCGATGTTATTTGAGCAATATTTCATAATGTTTAAAATAGTTTCAGTTTTCTTGGATTAATAAAAGAATATGTCCCTTGATTGCTGCTGGAAAAGGTGTTTACAGTGAAGGCTTCGCACGCAACAAGTGAACAGACCCCCTTCCTAGGGCTGGTGAGTCGTGCAGTAGGTAGACCTGCGTCCAGTCCTAAGTATGAGCTACTGTAGCATCACCACGTCACGTAGCCTTTATAAGCCTTTGCTTTATCACTCACAGAACAGGATTGTAGGCATATTAGATGTGTTCACGAGGTGGTGGTAGCAAATTAACATTCTATAATTTTGATAAGATTAAAACTTTTTAATGTTTATTTATTTTTGGGAAAGAGAAAGAATGTGAGCAGGGGAGGGGCAGATAAAGAGGGAGACACAGAATCGGAAGCAGGCTCCAGGCTCCGAGCTGTCAGCACAGAGCCTGATGTGGGGCTCGAACCCACAAACTGTGAGATCATGACCTGAGCCAGAGTCAGATGCTCAACCAATTGAGTCACCCAGGTGTCCCAATAACAGTACATTTTTAATGAGATTCTCATTTCATTTTTCTCATGATGTGTTTTGAACACAAACTAAGGACATTAATAACATCAACATTTGTTAATACATAGACATTACATACATATGTACACATATTGTGTATTTTATTATGTATAGATGTTATTCAGAATTAGAAGTCAAGTAAGAGTCCACCATGTAAAGGATAAGCTCAACCTTCTTGCTTAATCTTTTTAAGATTATAAAAATAGGAAATCAATGCTCACATTGGTGAAATAAAACATTTCAAAAGCCCTTCAGATGAGCTTTAACTGTGAAAAGTATTTTCATGTAATATGTACTAAACCCTAACAGATTCAAAAGCTAGCAATAGGACATACTATTCTCAAATTCACTTCCCTACTGAAGCTGTAAGTCCATAACCTTGGACAGGAGAAGTGAAGGCACTCTTAGATTTGTATTTGGTAGGACTAATGGCTTATCAAATCCCCGTTAGACTCATTGTTCCAAAGTCTTCAGCCTCTCTCTTCTCTCAATGACCATCAGTTCTCCACCTCTGCCTTTTACTTTCCATGTTGCCCCTGAGAGATTGGTGTGACTACCCAGAGTCACAGTTGAACAGTCCCGTCTTGGCCAGGCTTATGTTCTGAATCCTTTTTTTCTGTCTGTATCTGAAACATTCTGATTGGTTACTCTGGAGCTCACCTTGGCCTGAGTGCCACCTAGGGGCCAGTAAGGGACTCACACCATCCTTACACTACTTGCCAGGGGGCCACCAACTTCAGGTTATATACTGAGTGTTTGAAATGTGCTCAGGCAAGTTTAGGGCTGAATTTCTGGTTTAATTCCATTTTAATTGATTTAAAGTTTTGGAAATCAGTATTTAATTTCATTACTATAAAATTTTAAATGTTTGGAAAATTTGGGTGTATATATATCCACTTTTTCAATTGTTAATTATATACAATCTAAGTACCATAAAGGAATTTATTTTTCCTTTGTATTCTTTATTTTTTGAGAGAGAAAGAGAGAGTGAGTGAGTGAGTGAGCGAGCAAGCAGGGGAGGGGTAGAAGGAGAGGGAGAGGGTGGGAGAGAATCTAATCTCATGAACTGTGAGATCATGACCTGAGCCAAAACCAGAGTCTGATGCTTACCCAAATGAGCCACCCAGGTGCCCTCCCCCTATAAGAGTATTTCTAATGAAAACTGAGATGTTTTCTAAGTGTACACTTAGAAAAAAAAGAATGTAAGACAAACACATCTAACATTTTCATACTGATTATACTTTGAAATTATAACATTTTAAAATGTGTTGAAATAAGTGTTATTAACATTTATTCACCTGTTTCTTTTTAGTTTTTTAAATGTGGCTACTAAAATAATTTAACCCCATTGACGGCTCACACTATATCGCTATGCCATGTTCTGGTTTGGACCCTTCAGCCACTTGTGAACCGTTTCATGGGAAGTCTTCGTGCTCATCCAGCCAAGTTGTTGGAGAACCCACTTTTCTAGCCTAGCTCCATTCTGAAGCTTTCATTGTGTTTATTTGCAAGTTTAACCACTCTAAGTTATTTGCTTGTGTATTTCTATTTTCTCCTCTAAGACATGCAGGGAATAATCAATCAAGCATTGATGTGTGAGTAGTGTAGGTGTTCACATGAGTTTCTATTCTCGCTTGTATTTCCACGTTCAAGTTTAATGCCATCTTCAGATGCTGGCATGCCACAGAAAAAGTACATGGGCCATGTGTATTAAACAAGTATTACTGGAAGCTATTTTTTTGTAGAATGTATCGACACAGTCACTACCTCAGGAAGAGTGTTGTCGTAAGCCATGAAAAAATGGTAATGTACAAGACTCAATATATGTCAAAAAAAGAGAAGGTAACCCTGGAGTAGTCTACTGTTGGTTGCAGGATACCAGCCTATCCGACATTTTTCTTTGAAGCATATTTCTCAGTAGAGAAGAATATTGAAGTTTTTGTCACTGGCAGAGGAGAGCAGACAGAAGGGAGTCGGTTTTCAGAGCGACCTAGTGCCGAGTGTCCTGGCTTCGGGTCCCCATGTTCTGAGGGGGGGGGCGTGTCTGCTGGCCCCGGGTGGGCGGTGGTGAAGGAGCAGAGTCTTTGGTGGGTTCTGCACCTATCTGCTTTTCTTGTGATTTGTATCTTTGCTTAATAAAAACTGTATAGGACTCAAGCTGTTGACGCAGTTGGCATCTGTTTCAGATAGATTTTTACTGACAGCAAGCTGCTGTTGGCAAACACTCAGTCTTTCTATCATCAAAATACACAGCCTGACATACTCTGGCCTCCTTCTGTGGCTTACACTTGAATTTTGTTTTTTTAAGAAACACTGCATTGAAATCTGCTGTGAATGACGAATAGAATAACATGTATATTCGAAGTTTCCTAATTATCATCTGAACAGCATTTATATACTTGGACAATTTGCCACATTCAGATTTCTTTTCTTTTTTTTAAATGTTTATGTATTTATTTTTGAAAGAGAGAGAGTGAGAGAGAGAGAGAGAGAGAGAGAGAGAGAGAGAGAGAGCGAGCGAGCGCAAGAAGGAAAGAGGCAGAGAGCGGGAGAGAGAGAATCCCAAGCAGGATCCACACTGTCAGCACAGAGCCCTATGCAGGGCTTCAACTCACAGAACATGAGACGATGACCTGAGCCAAAGTTGAGTCAAAGGCTTAACTGGCCGAGCCACTCAGGTGTCCTACCACATCCAGATTTCTTCACTTCACCTTCCGGTCGGCATACTTGTCAAAGACGGTGGCATGTCCGGTAGAAGCAGTACATTCAATGGTGACGCAAAGTTGTGTTTAGTGCCCCCTATTTACACTAAGAACTCAGCCTTCCTGCTCTTGAGGAAATACTGTGAAATGGACCACTAATCCCTGCAGTTGTAAAGGACAGTATTACCGAGAATTCCAGAATGCCTCAGTTAAGAATGATTAAAAACCCAGGATGACATCTGACATTCTGTTCAAAAATCGGTGTGCCCTTTTTATCTGTTGCATCCTGCATGGTTCTTTGATATGTTTCAACCAACTATCTTTTTCACGTTAAGTTTAGGGAAGCATTCAAAACTGTGGTCTATGCATTTGTGACATCATGCTTGTGTGTGTGTGTGTGTGTGTGTGTGTGTGTGTGTGTGCACATGCACGCATGTGTATGTGCATGTCTACTTGTCTGTGTGTATGCTGTGGAGAGAGAGACAGCAAGAGTAACCTCAGTCGTGCCGAGGAATCTCCTTACTGTGCCTGAACTGAGACCCTTTGAAGTTGACTGGTATGGTTGCTAGTCTATAAAGAATTTCTTATGAAAATGTTGAAACATGAAAACGGTAGAGAGACAGCTAAAGGAAGGGATGTGTCATACCTTAGCATCAACAACCATCTGAAAATGGTGACATCAGTCTATTAGTCTTGCATCAGATATTGACAGCTTTGACCTGGACCAGGACATGTGTTGTCAAATGAATGTTGTCACTTTCAGAGTAGTTATGTCCGGGGACTCTATTCCTATCATACTGAAATTAGAAATGTGACTTAATGTCGTCCTTTATCTTATAAATGCCCCAAGGGCTATGTTCTGAATGCAAAGGGAAATCTGTCAAGGATCCTCACACTTCCTTTGTTCGGTGTCGAATCCCAAGTCGAGATAACAGTGGCGTGTCGTTACCACCTGGGTTTGTATTAGTCTCCGGGGCAGCAGACTGTACTATCAGTTGATAAAACACTACTCTCTTCTCGTTAAATGTGTAAATCACCTTTTGAATCCTCATTCATGAATGTACTTAATCTTTTCCTAAAAATAGCCAAATGTTATCTAATATCACCTCTTATTTTATATGTACTACCAAAATATTACTTTTGTTTTTCTACATATTAGATTTTGTGTATATCTATGTTTGTCCCACATGAATTCCATTGTGTGAGTCAATAAATATTTATGTTTTATATGGGGTATCATTGTACAGGTCAGTTTACTTATTAATACTGAGTTTCTTATTGGTCATGTTGTATACTGTGAGACAAAATTACCACATTGTTAACAGTCTTGAAAAACGTCATTCATTGAAAACAAAACTGAGTTTTAATCATTATACATCACTGAACATTTACCGAACAGAGTCCATTAAGCAGGCAGGTGATATATAAAGTATGAAATGCAGTCTGAAATTCTAGAATAGATTATATCATTTGAGGAAGCTGTATGGACATAAAAAGAAATAGAACCATCAAGAGTTATATAAAGGCAAGATTTTAATTATTACAGTTAAAGTTAATAATGGCAGAGTTATAATTAATTATGTTAGCACTTTAAATATAAGGTTCCTTGGACTGTCACCCTTGATTAAATAAATACATGTTACAAATAAGCTCATTCTGCAGATTCTTGCAATAAGGTGAATAAAAAGGTATGATCACCTACTAAATTTTATGTCTTAATGAGTAGTAATGTGAGGCTCTATGTCTGTAATTTCAAGTGAATCATCTGGATATAAATGGAAAATATGGAACCAGGAGAGAGTGAAAAATGCTCACTTAAAACAGCACATTTGAGTTAGTGATCAAGAGAGTCATCGAAAATCTCAGAAAAGCATTGGGGTGGGAAAAGGGGGAACAAAAGATTAAAAGCCCAAGGGAGGGCTACACCCTGTGAAAGATCAAGTAATTATCTTCATTGTCTGTTCTTTCTCATAATCACGTTCCTCTCCATGGATTTTTAAACTTATTTATTAGGAATACAGTCAGATAACATTTTGCAGGTAGAGACAGAGAGAGAGAGAGAGAGATGTAGACACAGATAATGTTTAAAGTAAACCGTGCTCTGTGTAATAAATGCTTATTTTGGAAACAGTCTTTTAAATAGTACTACCAAATACCAAATACCATCGTATAAAATAGAGAGTCTTGTGACGTCTTCGCAGGGTTCTGAACTTCACCCCTTAAAGGTATCTACCGTTTATGTTTTTATTTTACAACTACTTTTTATTTTCATGTGTCATACGAAGATACCCACAGGCTACTTTGAGGTGGTATCTGGCATTGACTCTATTACCTATTTTAAATTAACCAGAGGTGTTAAGTGTTTTTAAGTTTTTTTTTTTTTTTTTGGATTAGGAAAGTAAAATTTATTTATAACATCTCTGAACAGAGTTTTAGTACCCAGAGAAAACCACTGTGTTTTCTTTCAAATGCTTGGTTTTTATTCACTTTTATTCCTGGCATACAGAGACACAAATGCATGCTCGTTGGTCTTTTAAAATTGCTATCACGCTGCCTGTAAAGACTTCCACTGTTTTTATTTCAAATTATATGAATAAATTTCCCACATTTTATTATAACTTTTCAAAATCATTTTAACTATTTAAAGTTTCATTTTATATGAATTATTATTCAAATAATCCCCTATTTTTGCGTGGTGAGTCAATTTATATCTACCAAATTATATCTGATGCTTTGTAGGGCAAAATATGTAAAATATGAGATCTGGTTTTGTTGGTGAAGATCCTTAAAAATAGCAAAAATTTCAGTCTTGTTGGTTTTGTGGCCACAGTATTGTTCACAGAGTACGTACAAATTTACACTTTTACCAGCAGTGAATAAAAGTGTGGTGAATGTTACCACTAGGAAAGGCTTTTCAAAGTTCGACCAAAATGTTTATCATTTGTGCCTTACTATGCATTTTTAGAAAGTTTTACGTATGATATTTTTGCACACTGAGGTTGAAAATGCACCTTGTCATTCAGGCAGGTATTATGAAAGTTCACAACTAACGTGAAATCATTGCGATTCGACTGTGCTGTTTTTATCATCGCTTCTACAACATGATCTGTCTGTGATCGTCATTTGAAATGTTAAATAAAGGACATTCTATTGACTGCATAAGTCAATATATTTATGCTCTTTTGTCCTTCATTTAAAAGCAGAATGATTATTCCTTTCATGTTGGCATAGAATTTCTTTTAGTGAAAACACAACACACAAGACTGTATCTTCTGATCTTCTTCTTTCTATTTTCTATAAAATATAAGAGAGGCTGTATAATTTTAATTCCTTTTATATTTACTTATCAACGCCATCATAAAATATAAATTAGACAAAGATTTAACTTAACTCACAGGAACAAATCCAAGAAAATATAGCTATGCCATAAAACCTACTCTTTTATTGAATATCATCTGTTATCTTTTTAAGGCCAAGGGCTTTTTATTTGTTTATGCCTTACACCACTGATCTCATTGTTGGGGGGAGTATTCAGATCAGGAAGTTTTATAGAACCCGATGGCAAACCTATTAAGTGACTATTTATGACCCAATTCTACGCTATCCACCCTTTGTTCAGCTGCAAGCATGTTTGCTGATGCTGTTATTGAGAAAATAAGTGTGCAAACAGCACATTGGGAACGGTTCTGGAAGATCTGAGAGCGAACCTTTCAGAAACTTCAATCTGGGAAAAATCGTAGCAGTTATGTTTCCAAAGCAAGGCAGAAAGCATGCTGTGGGTAGCAAAGTTTCTCCAGGATCTAGAAAATTCTAATCTCCAATGTCCTGTCAATGAGGCAATTTAGAGACATGAGCAATGAAACATCACATGTTAATTTTACACTTGATGTACCTCCAAGAAACGCTAAGTCAAATTTCACGCAAGTTCAGATGAGGGAGACACATGGACTCGTCTTGCATATTGAAGAGTCAGCTGACCAGGACGCAAGACCTTCCCCACCAGGGGGAGGGACCTGATACAGACTCTGTGCACTGAACAGGAGAATGGGCAAAGAACAGTGGCTGGTTCTGCTAATGCCACTAAGACCACGCTTAGAGTTGATCAATAATGGATATGAGCTCTTGGACACGAGAACAACTTTGAGTGCATTAAGAATGCTTAACAGGGGCGCCTGGGGGGCTCAGTCCGTTAACCGTCTGGCTTCAGCTCAGGTCATGATCTCAAGGCTCGTGGGTTTGAGCCCCGCATCGGGTTCTGTGCTGGCAGCTAGCTCAGAGCCTGGAGCTGCTTCAGATTCTGCGTCTCCCTCTCTCTGACCCTCCCCTGCTTGTGCGCTCTCTCTCTCTCTCTCTCTCTCTCAAAAATAAATAAAACATTAAAAAAAATGCTTAGCATCCTGACTTCATGCTTACTGCTCAGAAAACTGAAAAACATGGAAAATAAATGCCTTCCATCCCCACATATACCAATTAGGTGATCTTCCATGAATGTGTCTCATGGAAGCATCCAGAAGAAGTACTAGTAGAACAGCAATAGAGTACTGATGATTTCGAGGCCCTGGACACTCCCCTAAAATATTTTCTTCTCTGTTCCTATTCTGGGATCTAATGTAACTGCAGAAAATGCAGGAGTCGGTATCACAGCAGGTTGTAGGGGAGTGGTGGAGGAGGTACTATTTAATATGTCCAGTATAATGAAGGGGATGCTAGAATGAAGCCACCGTGTCATACTCCCAATCTGCAATTGTTTTTAAAGAGACATATGGAGGGTATAATGGAAACACGTTCAGTGATCTCTGGTGGTGGCGGAAGTGCCATCCCAGACATCCGACTGCAGCTGAAGAACCCTTAGAGGAAAGCAAAATGATTATAATGGCACTACCCACCCTCACTGAGCCCTTGGACTTTGCCAAGGACTGTGTGTGTGTGTTTCCTCAAGTCATCCTCACTATGCTGTCTGAAGGCACTGATTCTAGGGTGATCTAACCCATGTGCAAACTGAATTTTGGAGAGATCTGTCCACATGGCCAGGGTGTCAGAATGTGGACCCAGACGGGCAGGCCCTGCCCCCACCTCTTAACCAGAAAGCCAGTGCTCATGAATCGCCACCTGTTGGTAGGGCTGGCACATCAAATACAGGAATTCCAGTGAAATTCCCATTTCCGGTAAACTGTGAATGGGAAATCCTTATTCTAACAATGCATCCACTGTTTACGTGAAAATTAAATTTAATTGAGTATCCTCTATTCTTGTTTGCTATTTAACTCTGAAGATACAGGTGTCAGGCAAGTTTTATAACTCTCCTATTAAAGAAGCTGAAGATAAAAATGGTAATTTTTCCACAAGATACAGCAAATCTAATGTGAAATCTACTCATTTCTCCAATTATCCCTAAACATCTATTAATGGAGAAGTGCTATTTCATGACTTTTTCATATAAAGCAGAGAATAAAGAAACATATACATATAAGTATGAGGGGACCAATACACAAATATTATCATTGCATTTTTTTCAAAGTCTCCTTTTTTTTTGTCCAAGATTGTCATGTTTTCAAGATTATGTTCTTCTTACAATGTGTTATTCAGATCTCTGTTTTAAGAGGTAAAGGAGAGAGAAAATGGTTATTTTTTTCTGACATAGTGTTCTTTTTTGTTTGTTTATATGTTTCACTTCAATTAGCAAAATAAAATTTTAGCAAGACCACGATCACCAGTTTTTTAAGGATGATTAATGCTTAGAATTTGGCTGAACTAGGTTTGTGTTGTTTCTTAGTTTGTGATGAAAATTATCATTAGATACTAATTCCTTTTCTTACAAATACTTTCCCTTTATTTGGTCCCTGTGAATATATATGATTTTGGTTGCTTATGGAAGTTTCTGTATCGATAATGTCTATCACCTGTTATTTATCTATCATCTCTCTCTATTAGTGTGAGACTAATTCATCAGTAAGAATTGTAAACGGAAGGAAGCAATATTGAGTTGGAATTATGATCCATCTCATAATAAACTCTAATCCACTTAGAGTTTGTTGGAAGAATTGTAGATTAAACACTTCATTTCACTCAGACACATTTTACAGGACTCTACAATAATTGTGAAGTGTTGTAAAGAGTGTATTTATTTCTGACCTAATTTAGGTAAAACACAATAGAGTATCCTGCCTCCGTAAAGGTATGCTGTAAGTAAATAAAGGATGTTACTAAATGAAACTGATTATTGAAGATGCATGTGGTTTATGCGTATCCTTTTTAAAAATATTACAGTTCTGTATTATTTGGATTATACATTTGCTTATGTGTATTCATCGAAGCCCGGTTTTAGTTTTCCTATTTTTCTTTTCTTAATTTTTAAAAAATCTTTCTTAAAGTTCATTTATTTTTGAGAGAGAGACACACAGAACATGAGTAGGGGAGGGGCAGAGAGAGAGGGAGACTCAGAATTTGAAGCGGCTCCAGGCTCAGAGCTGTCAGCACAGAGCCCGATGCGGGGCTCCAACCCACAAGCCCCAAGATCATGACCTAAGCTGAAAGTCGGACCTTAACTGACTGAGCCACTCAGGCGCCCCTGTTTGTTTTTTCCTTGATATGCCATAAGGTATACAGTTTATCTGGGGTGGACGGCTGGGGCCAAGGTGTGCATGATTGGGCACAGACTCACAGAAAGGTCTAGGCTGCTGTGTCTCAGAGCTGTCCAGCTGTCCATGTGCTCAGAATACCAGTACCAGTACCTGGGACTTACATGTCAGTTAGACCCAGAGGGTAATAATAATAATAATAATAATAATGATGATATAGGGGCACCTGGGTGGCTCAGTCGGCTGGGCGACCGACTTCAGCTCAGGTCATGATCTCATGGTTTGTGGATTTGATCCCCGCATCTGGCTCTGTACTCACAGCTCAGAGCCTGGAGCCTGCTTCAGCTTCTGTGTCTCCCTCTCTCTCTTCTCCTTCCCCCCTTGTATTTTCTCTATCAAAAATAAATAAACATTTAAAAAATTTTTGAATAATTAGCATCAATTTTCATGGTTTTGAAGAATATTGTTTTAAGTTTCAGTTGAGACACTGCATGAAAATTTACTCCCTGTATTCCTTGCACACTAAAAAAATCAAAATGAGTAATTGTTTTTATATGAGCATCTGATCCTTCTTCCTTTGAGAACCAGAGTGTAAACGAGGGAGAGGCAGGTATCACGTGACTGCATTTCTGCGGCAGAGTCCGCAAACTAGGCTCCATCCACATGGGGACAGTCACAGTATTTTCTCCTGATCAAGGAGAAGGAAACTTGCACGCAGGCTAGGTGACTTTCCCCCTGTTTAATCGTGTAATGTATCTCTGCGTTTCTCAGTCATCTGTGCACGGTTATAACTCTTCTAAGCAGAGCGGTGTAGTCTGTACTCGAGAAATGGTCCTGGAAGTGTGCCCACCAGGATACCTTTCTGGCTGATTCCTCTTTCTTCTCTGGACACAAACAGAAACATGCCAGATCATTGACAGCTGGCCAGTTCATCTCTCAAGAAATGATTAGAAAACAAATTAATAGATTAATATCTCACCACTCGAGTTTGGTGGGGCTCTTATTCTAGAAATTGAAGTTGTCTTTCAATGATCTTGAGAACCAGGAGACTTACCTCAGAAGTCTGGATTCACAAGGTCAACTAAGTTTGGCTTTTCACCATTGTTTCCTGGTTTCAGGATAGTTTAAAACTGAGAGGTCTTAAGATACTCTTCTTATTTCTGAACTCTTAAGGATATTTTATTTTTGTAATGTTTTTATTATTTACTTTTGAGAGAGAGAGACACACACAGACAGAGAGTGAGCAGGGGAGGGAGAGAGAGAGAGAGAGGGAGACACAGGATCCGAAACAGGCTCCAGGCTCTGAGCTGTCAGCACAGAGCCCAACGCGGGGCTCAAACCCACAGACTGTGAGATCATGACCTGAGCTGAAGTCGGACCCTTAACTGACTGAGCCATCCATGGGTCCCTGAACCACTAAGTATGTTAATAATATGCATATCTGTAATTTAGTGCTCTAATACCATTAATATGTGTGCATTATAATTTAAAACTTAAAATCGAGGTATTTTACTATTTTTTTTCTTTCTTTTCTATAAAAAGGCCATTTCTCTGGCATAAGAGTTTTATTGTTGTTTTCTTTCTCTTGCTTTTTTGTTTGTTTATTTGTTTTGCTATATTCCCCTCTTCAAATATTCTTATATAGTAACATTTTGGTTCCTTTTTGACTCTCCTGATTCTAATTTTTTTCTCTCTGGAAAATTTATTGAATTACAGTGACTTCTTCTCCATTGAACTATAAAATTCTTTTACAAAATTTCAAAGATTATACCAGGAAATTGTGTTCACATTTCCTCTTTTTTTTCCTTAAATTTTCCAAGCACAGCTAGTGTTTGTCATTAATGAACTCCTTATTACTAATGAACTATTTCACAATCTTCATGAAGTTGATGCTAATGAGTGCTGTGAGAAGACACGCAGCTTTATGACTCTCAAAAAAGCATCTTGCGGGTACCTGGGGGGCTCAGTTGGTTAAATGTCCAACTTCGGCTCAGGTTATGATCTCACGGTTTGTGGGTTCGAGCCCTGCATCGGGCTCTGTGCTGACAGCTCAGAGCCTGGAGCCTGCTTCCGATTCTGTGTCTCCCTCTCTCTCTGACCCTCCCCCACTCACACTCTGTGTGTGTGTCTCTCTCTCTAAAAAATAAATTTAAAAAGAACTTTAAAAAATTTTAAAAAATTATCTTGTACCCCGAGGTCACATGCATGGTAAAGACAAAACCAAAAAAAAACAAAAACAAAAACAAAAAAAACAGTCTTTCTGTCCACAGTGAAAACTGTAGTACAACAGATGTCGATAGCAAATATAATTCAGTCAGCTCTAAGCAGAATTAGCAAATAATAAGAGGAGTTGCATTTTGAGTTCTTACCACTCTTGACCTGCAGCCTGTTTATGTTTTGATTTCTGGGGCACTTTTTTTTTTCTCAAAGATGCCCCCCCCCCCCCAACAGAATAGTTTAAAATCCAATCTTAGCAAAGAGGAAATGCCTGGGGACTGTTCAAAGTGCTCCTTCTTTCCCGGGGAATCTCCTTTTCACAGAGATCACACCCTGGGTGGAAGGGGCGAGTCCCCAGGGTGGGGTTTCAGGCTCCACGGACTAGGTGAGCGGGCTGTGTGGGGGCGGAACTGGGTGGAGGGAAGTCACAATGACCCAGGAGGTCCCATGTGGACTCAGTGATGCTGTCCTCAAGCACAATCTGTCTTTTTCCAAATGATGGATAAAAACAAGCATGTGAAGCTTTTAATGTAAGGAAAAGCCAGCTAATAGCGGCAAGTATGCAATTCAACTGGGGGGCAGGTTGAATCGATCAGAGGCAGAATCAGGTTCAACAGGAAGCAGAATTTTAAAATGTGCGGTGACAGGTGTGGATTCAGCCACACTGATCACAGCTGTGTGTGAGCGGGAGGACACTCAGGTGAGCCTGGAGAGATGTCACACGGCGTGAGGGAAGTCTCTGGAATCTAACTTCAAGTGCCTCCCAGCAGCAGAGTGGGTACTGTAAGTAAAGAGGTAGAAAACCAAGTGCAGAGAGGTCTGAGGGAGAGAAAGCTGCACAGATAAGATAAACAGAAATGAAAACTGAAATTGTGGTTTGATAATAAAGCTTAGTTCCAGTCTGAGGAATCTAAAACTGGCGACTCTGCCCAACAAAATCAAACCGGGAAACATCCCTGAGGGTCGCGGGAGGAAAATGAGTGGCATGTACAGAACCTGCCGCTTGCGCACCTTTCCCTCTGATTGTCCTGTCCTCTGTCTTCCGTGCTTGGTCCTCCCCACTCTGTCAAAGACTCAGAAATGGACCTGCCGGGACCTGAGCTGTTGATCTGATTAGGTCACTCACCTCACAGCACTCTGAGTAGCTCCTTGGGGACAGTAAGAGAATCTCCAAATGCACGGGGCAGTTCAAGGTCATCCAACATTTGGCCCTCATGTCTTTCCACAGCCCTCTCCCACGTCACTCCCTCAAGCCCTGCTTTCTTCTGTGCAGACCCCCCCACTGCTCCTCAGGGAGCCACCATTTCCTTTCTTCAACTTGGGCCAGGTTTCCATCTCCTGCAATGACCTTCCTTTATAATTAAATTTTAGGGGCCCCTGGGTGGCTCTGTCTGTTAAGCATCCAACTCTTGACCTTGGCTCAAGTCATGATCTCACAGTTCAGGAATTCAAGCCCCTCGTTGGGCTCTGTGTTGACAGTGGTGAGTCTACTTGGGATTCTCTCTCTCCCTCTGTCTGCCCCTCTCCTGTTCACCCATGCTCTCTGTCACACAAAGTAAGTAATTTTTTTCAGAACAAAATTCTACGATATCAACCCCAATAGCGAAATGATTTTGATGAGTTACCTGGCACAGGTGGGTTGGCGTTACCTGTAATCTAGTTACCTGAGTGGGTATCACCTGCTTATATGAAGACGGCTTTACCGTATTTTCAGCATAATATCAACGTGAAGGGGGAAGTGGCTCCTGGTGAGTCGATAAACCCGGTCTCGATTGATAAGGTTCAAAGACACAGAAGGAGGCAGTCTGCCCTGCCAAGCAAGAAATAGAACATGATACAGACATGCATTATTTAGAATACATTTGTGGGGAAACCTGAGCCAAACCAGGATAGGAGAAAGCTACTTTACATAGATTGCACAGAGCAAAACTGCCAGATGAATGAGATCTACTGAGGGCTTTTTTTTAAAGACGTAGATAAAACTCACTTCTCATATTCAGAAAGGTCAGAGATAAGAAAAGTGTGTCTGAGCTCTGATAAAATACATTATTAAACCTGAAAGAGCAAACTTAGAATCTCGATAAGAATCCGCACAGCCCACAGCGTGGGGTTCAGAGGACAGTTAATGTGAAGAGGAGAAATTAAACCTAGTCTGAATTTTTATTCTTAAACGAGGGAGTTTGTTAAGATACGTTTGTTTTGTATATTGAATGCGTTCATCAGATGAAACAATAGAATGAGAAGCTCATGCTTATTCTCCAAACAGCAAGAATCTTGCTAAAAAATAAGAGGCCTCAGGAACTAGCACTGTGTATGGAAAGGGGTTATTTTTATGAAAGTCTCTGACCTGTTAGACTCGTTCTGAGGCCATGATTGGTCACCACCAATTAGCGGTGTCTTCCTATTTGACTGCCAGATAATTTGCAGCCATTTGTTTTTTAGGAATTGAATTGAGTGGACATTGGATTATGTTACTTAAAAAAATCAGCTTCACACACAGAATTATTAATTTTGTACACATTATGGATTGGGAGATATTTTTAGGTTTTCTGTGACCTTGGTATGTGCTCACGTACCTGCTCTTCTAAAAACAATAGTCTTGAAATGAGGAGAGTTGTTATCAGTCTCTCAAGTACATGAAGTACAATTTGAAAATTACTTTGGCTGCATGTTTCTGTAAATAGTATAAACTATTTACAAAAACAACTAACAACACACATAGCGTGGTGTACTTGAGACCCACTGCAGGCTTTAAGCAATCATGAGTCATCAGTAGAATAATTACTTTCTCTTGAGAGAATTAGCAAAGTGTATTGATCCAAGAGGAAAGCATTAGCCAAGGAGAACCTAATTACCACTTACTTGAGGTCGTAATGGTTTTACACATAGCTTGGTCATCAATTTGTTCAGACCTAGAAGCTCATTTAGAATGTTCGTGACAGGCACCCACTTGCCGTTACTCTGTGAAGACAGTGATACTTGTTAGATGATTAGAGGCAAAGCATCCAAAATATTTTGTGTACAAAGAGATGGTGGATTTGGACACATTCTTAGTAGAAGGGTCATTGTTCTTCGATTTACAACTTTTTTGTAACGATCTTTTTGTATCAGAGGTGGATGGATTCTGAAATTATAAACGTAATTTCAAGAATGACCTCACTTCTTTGGCTTGCTTTTCTCTGCTTCTCTCCATCATTTCACCCCTGTACTTGCTCTAGAAAAAACACTAAAAATGTAGTTTAAATATATGTCAGACAGGAGTGAATAAATCATTTTGTTTTTCAATTCAGGCACTAAAAACTCTTATATTTTAATATTTAATTTGGAGGCATAAAATAACCTCAAAGAGTGCATATTTGTAAAAATATTTAAAAGGCATCAAAACACGTTGTGATCATCATTAATAATTGAAGTTAAATTGCATATAAACTGTAGTTTGTGTATCTGTAGGGTACAGTAAGTTTTTATATCAGAATCTAATTAAAATACACAATCTGGTTATAAAAATGATGTCTAACTCTCTACAAAGTCTTCAGAGTCTAGAGTGCAGGAAAAGGAAGGTCAGAAAATATGGCAGGTTGGATCGGCAGTTGGAACTAAAGTCCTATTATTGAGCATTCAGATATGTACTTAATTTTTAATATTGGACATAAGTTACATTCAGTAAAGCAGGAAGGATGCTGCCTGTGGCCAGTGCTCAGTCACAACCACTATTTCTGTCACAGCTGGAGGGACCAACTTCTGGCGGGAATCCGTGTTGTACTATTTAAGATACGGAAACTTTTAAATCCATTACTCTCTGTGTCTCCTTTGTTTAAACATTTTTTGTTCCTTAGTGGAGGTTTATTCTCCACTTAAGATTTTCAGAATGCTTAAATTTATTTCAAAGGCATTGTTTTAAATCCTTATTGCGTTCTTCTAACTCTGCTGCTTTTGCATGGGACTTTTTTTCCCATTAAATTTTCCAAATGATTATGGCTAATATAAGTGAAAATATAATTTATTTTCTAACTAGGAGCTTTATTGAGCTCACTTCTAGTTAGTCATTGCTGCTCATTGATACTTTGGTTTTCTGAAATTAATGAATATATTTTTAAATGTTTATTTTTGAGGAAGAGAGAGAGAGTGCAGGCAGGGGAGGGAAAGAAAGAGAAGGAGATAAAGAATCAGAAGAGGACTCCAGGCTCTGAGCTGTCAGCACAGAGCACGATGCGGGGTTCAAACTCACAAACCACGAGATCATGACCTGAGCCGAAATCAGGAGTTGGGTGCTTGAGCCACCCAGGCACTGCTGAAATTAATGAATAATTTGGATTTTGCTTTTAATAATTATACTTTTATTTCATTCTCTTATCTAATTGAATTTGAAAGAATTTTTTAGGAAAAAGAGGGTTAAATAACATTAATGAACGTAGGCACCTTATTTATAGTTCTTTCACCAGAATGTTCTGTTTCCTTACGTTTAACACAAGATTTGTTTTGTAAAATTCACATGTTATTTCCTTATCTCTCCATATTTTTTAATTGTAATCAAGAATGGATATTAGGGGCACCTGGGTGGCTCAGTCGGTTAAGCATCTGACTTCGGCTCAGGTCATGATCTCATGGTTTGTGGGTTCGAGGCCTGAGTCAGGCTCTGTGCTGACAGCTAGCTTGGAGCCTGGAGGCTCTCTTCAGATTCTGTGCCTCCCCCTCTCTCTGACCCTCCCCGGCTCACTCTGTCTTTGTCTCTCAATAAATAAACATTAAAAGTTAAAAATATTAAAAAATAAAAAATCAATAATGGTGGTAAAGTTAGACTCTCTCAAAATGAAATAAAGACATTTAAAAAAATTTTTTAAAAAGAATGGATATTAATTTTACTTTTTTTATTTCTATGTAGTATATTTTTTTCTTTTCCTCCTCCATGTTAGGAGGGTGAAAATATTTCCAAATATAAAAAAAAATAATAAAAATACACACTTGCAAAATAAAATCACATTTTCAATTTTGGAATAAATGTAACCAAGTCTTGATTTATTATTATTTCCAGTTTATCTGGAGTCTTCATCTCAATGTTTAAGTGATTTGAAAATTTCATTTAATTTGTAAGAAAGATCCACTCATATGTATTTTTTGATACTGTATTTTTCAGCTTATGACCTCATGTTAGTTCATAAAATGATAAACAAAAATATTCAAATGCACTTCAGGTCATTTTAGGCTCCTAGGGTGAATGTATCTACAATCATGATATGTTTGTTTAAAACTTATTTTCTAAAGGAGAAATATCAGGATGAAAATGATCTGTTTTTAAATTTAGTGGATTTTGTATCAGGGTCAATAATTTCTATATTTGACCATTGTCTTATCCATTATCAATATATCATTACATGCTAGGGTGAAATCAAAATGAATTTATATTAGTAATTTCAAATTGGTTGTTCATTCTACAAAAAGTTACTCTTTATTCCCAAAACCAATTGTTTCTGATGCCTAGGTGTTTTCCCTTAAATAGAGTAAGACCTTTATACAACTCAGCATTGTATATTATATACAAAGTGATGAACAGAGAATGCATAACAGAACTTGGTATAATTCCCACTTACAAATTTATTATTTGAATCCAGAATTTGAGACAGGGAAAAACATGCAGCTGAACCAGCATAAAGCCTTAATTATAATTTACAGTGCCTGAAAATTAAAGTTTATCATAATGAACACTTACCTACATGTCAAGAACAAAACGGGGCATGAACTACAAACCCAATGTCAATGAGTTTATTCTAGTGCACTGCAGAGCACGTGTATTCTTGCAGACTCCCCTAGAATCACAGTGTTCAGAGCTCCACGTGCCAAATGAAAAAACCGGTCTCTAACTTTACCACCATTATTGATTTTTTATTTTTTAATATTTTTACCTTTCAATGTTTATTTTTTGAGAGACAAAGACAGAGATGAGCAGGGGAGGGGACAGAGAGAGAGGAAGACACAGAATCTGAAGCAGGCTCCAGGCTCTGAACAGTCAGCACAGAACCTGACGTGGGGCCAGAACCCAGGAACCGTGAGATCATGACCTGAGCCGAAGTTGGACACTTAACCAACTGAGCCACCCAGACGCTCCAATTATCATTGATTTTTAAAAAATGTAGCCTGTTTCAAAACTTGTGGCAAAATTGCAAAATTATATTTATTTCTTTATGCCTTTATTTCTTTATAGATATGTTTTATATTATAGGCAATATAAAACAAATAATAATTATTAGAAATAAGGTAAAACCAAATGTTTTAGGAAAAAGTCTCTCAGCATTTGAATGGCTGACTCCACTTCTGAAAATTATGGATAGACATGTTAGCATTAGAAAAGAGTTAATGGGTCATGCAATTTGGCTGATAATTCTAAATACAGGACATCAGTGCTTAGTAGGTTTCCTAATGTGCATTGCCTTTCATAAACCCATCACTTCTATATATCTTTTAAGTACCAGAAGAGTTCACTATTTATATACATCCATACCAACCTACAGATAAAGTTTCCCAGGCAAATTCAAAATAAAATATGCAGTAATAAGCCCTCTCCCAGGCAAGGTGATGGCACACTGGGGTAGTGACTCTTTGGGAGACGTCTTCTCTCTGTGTGCCGCACCCATTCCTAACTCACCTGCTCATCTTAGAGATGCTCAGTGCAGTTGCTGGTACTGACCATTCAGAGCAGGCTTCTTTGTTTAAGCACTCCAAGCACCAAAACTCCAGGATCACTAAACAAGTTGAAGATTTTTAATGCCACACTTTAGGAGCAGTAACAGACTCCTACAGCATGTACATGAAAATGTAGTGCCTGGGTGGCTCAGTTTCTTAAGTGTTTGACTTCAGCTCAGGTCATGATCTCACGGTTCTTGAGTTAAAGCTACACATCAGGCTCTCTTTGCTATTAGCCCAAGGCCAGCTTTGGGTCTTCTGTCCCCCTCTCCCTGCCCCTTCCCCACTTGCACTCTCGCTCTGTCTCTCAATAATAAATATAAATATTTACAAAAATTATAAAACATTTAATAGCATAAATTTTATTTATTCTGGTATGGTGGATATTACCTTAGTTAATAGATAAGACTCATAAAAAAGATTATTGGCTTTCCCAAGTTCATGGAGCAATCTTGGCTAAAGAAAATTCTAAATATTACTCAGAATGTCTTCTACTCCTAGGCTATTAATTGGTATCATTATTAGTTGGCTACCTCATTTGGGGGATGACCAACCTTAGAAAAAATGGCTGCCATATGCGAAGGTGGGAAAATGAAGGATATAGGATCTTCACTGCTGTCTACCTAAATACTTGAAGGAACCAATCTTCCAGAGTGAAATGCTTGGCAATCTTTAAAAACATAAAAAGTAGAACCTTAGGCTCAGGATACTACTTAGTAGTTTATGAACTAGGCCTTTGAGAAGGATCTATCGCCTGCAAGTTCTTGAACCAGTAGTTATTTTACTGGGTCCTTAGAGACATACACAACGGAAGATAGTTCTTGTGCCATCTCTTAAAAAGTGGCAAGTCTGGACTATCTTATCACAAAGGAACATTGCTACTAAATGATCAAATATTATGCCTTTTGAACATACTATAATCATGTATTACTTAAGCAACGCTTGAGACTATTCCAGCCAGTTATTCATAGGATGAAAAGAAATCCTAGTAGTAATTACCACCATCGTATAAGAATCTCAGCTTCTTGCACAAAATGTTAGTATCAGGGTCTCTGCTCAGGTTTGTTTTTAGGGTCATTGGTTCCAAGCCCCACACTGAGCTCTATGCTGGGTGTGGATTGTACTTTAAAAAAAATTAAAGGGGCGCCTGGGTGGTTCAGTGGGTTAAGCGTCCAGCTTCGGCTCAGGTCATGATCTCATAGTTCGTGGGTTCAAGCCCCGCATCGGGCTCTGTGCTGACAGCTCAGAGCCTGGAATCTGCTTCAAATTCTGTGTCTCCCTCTCTCTCTGACCCTCCCCTGCTCACATTGTCTCTCTCTGTCTCTCAAAAATAAATAAAAAACATAAATTAAAAATAAATTAAAATGTTAGTATCAGGAGACTGGGCACTTGATCATACAGATGTCACTCCATTGATGTTATTATATTCATTTTATAGGTGACACTCAGGAAGGAGAATTAACTAGCCCAAGTTCATGGAGCTGGTCAGTGGAAAGAATTGGGATTCAGATCCAACACATTTTCATCTCCTGAGGCTACGATTTTTATGCTACATCACTATCCATAACATATGAGGATATACATTTCATTTATGAAACTAGAGAATTCTTGTGTCTGTATTTGGTCTGATTTTCCTGGTCAAAATAGTACCAATTTAATGTATTTGAGGGCTACAAAAACTTCATTTACAAAGCATGCAGGGCTCAGGTGAGCCGGATGCTCCTGGGATAGCATGAGTGTTTTTATTTTGATTATCCCAAAGAGATTCAAGAAGAGAGGAAAACATTCTAATAGTGTATGAACCTGAGATAATTTGTGTCTGTGTTTGGGAGCATTTGGGAATGGTGTCGTTGGAAGTCCGTGAGAACTGACTCAGGATTGTTGATGATTTATTCTCAAGGAAGGCATCAACATTCTGGTAACAAGTGTCAGAAAAGAAAGTGAACTATCACAGCAACATTTCAGAAGTTGAATTCATTTGGAGGAGGCCACGGTGTCCCCAATCTCAAACTGGTCTCCGCACTGTATTGTATTTGCCTCCATTCAATACAAGTAAAACAAGCAACCATTCAATACAAGTAAAAAAAGCAACCTCTCTTTTTATTCTGCTCCTGTTTATTCCCAATACCTGAAGGGAAAAGGAGTCACAGAAGCATATGTATCTGGGAGGAGAAAACCTGTGTGTCCTGGACTATGAGTCAGGGCGTTTGCAGGTGTTTCTTGGACATCAGTAGTCGGCCTTTGACACCCAGCAGAAATATTCAGGAGGAAGTGATTTGGTTAAAATGATACTTTAGAAACTGATCTTTTTTTCTTATTTCTTTACCTTTTATTTTTACAGACTCTCTTTCCTTAGGAATTTTTCCATAATGTAATAACTGCAAACAACAAAGTTGCTTGATCATGATAATTTATATTCCACATTAGAGAGAAACTTCAATAGTTTGTAAACCAGATTGTACCATTAGATTATATTTGCTGTCTTTCATATTTTCCTGTGAAACTGCTAGCCATTGAGAGTAGAGGTTGGGTTTTGTCGTCGCTGGGACTTCAGCTCTAATGTTGTTTTTAATACTTTTTTTTAAAAAGTTTATTTTTGAGAGAGAGAGAAAAAGAGAATGAGCAGGAGAGAGGCAGAGAGAGAGAGGGAGAGAGGGAGAGAGGGAGAAGGAGAGGGAGAGAGAGAGGGAGAGAGGGAGAGAGGGAGAGAGAGAGAGAGAGAGAGAGAGAGAGAGAGAGGGGGGGAGAGAGAGAGAGAGAGAGAGAGAGAGAGAGAGAGAATCCCAAGCAGGCTCCACACTGTCTTCACAGAGCCCAACGCTGAGCTGGGTCCCACAACCCTGGGATCACGATCTCAGCTGAAATCAAGTCAGAAGCAAAACTGACTCCGCCACAGATGCCCCAAGATCACCAACTTTTAATACAAGGTGCCTCCCATCAGAAATGGTACTGTATGTGAGGCAGAATGTTATTTTGCTTGTTTAATAATATTCAAGAGAATAGTAATCCCAGTGTGATTGTCTTCCCAAATTATATCCCTGTGTCCTCCTAAAATATACCTCTATGCTCCTGTATTATCTCAAGCACATTTAAATTATTCCTTTCTTACATAATAGTCAACATTTTTGTGGTTTTGCCTAATCCTTGATTATAGCATTTCTTATTTTGTTCTGCTTTTCCTGATTATTATTTAAAGAGACGTATATGCTTTGTTGGAAAAAATTATGCCATTTTCCTCCTTATTTCAATAATAATCCAAGTAATGAGGCTTAACATATGTCTGCCCAATATCTACTTTGCAATGTATGCCTCTACCTACCCCACGCTCAGTAAAGTGCATAAGCAAAGATTTGCATTGCTAACAAAAATGAACAGTATTACATCTTACCCACAAATCAAGAAGAACTCAGTTGAAACTGGGCAAGAAATATGAACAATCATGAAAGAGGAAGTTAGTGTGCCGGTACCAAATGAGAACATGTAACTTCACTAGTGATAAGCAGACTTCAAGTTAAAATGCCAGAGGTGGACTGTCCAGCAGCAGTGAGGGAGGAAATGATTCAAACACCTGATGACACGGAATAATGGCGAGGATGGGGTCCACTGGGAGTTCTTATCACTGTTCCACTGCTAAAGTGATACATCCAGTTCGTTGGCAAATCTGGCCGTGTCTAATAAAGCTGAAAACATCTGTGTTCCATAACTCCATAATTACATTTCAAATATATGTGCTAAAAAACCAAATCTCCTTTGAGGGTACGTAAGAAGATGTATTTAAGATGCACATTGTAGCCCTGTTAGAGTGGGGAAAAAAATAGAAACAGCCACATTTGTCAGGTGAGTAGGTCAAAAATTGTGGAATTATGCAATGGAATCCTATGGGACAGTGAAAGATGAACACATCCGAGCTATATGTTTTAATGTGGATGAATGTCAAAAAACTAACATTGAGAGTAACATGCCAAATAATGGATGCAAATCTCACCATTTACATTGAGTTTTAAGAAATATATTAAGCTTTTTTGCACGTGTGTATGTGTGCACGTGTGCATGTGTATGTGTCTTACAAAATTATGAAAACACACACATGAATGATGAATAGACTTCAGGAGAAGTACTGTCTGGGGATGGACGGCACTGTTTTGGGCGAGAGCCAACTATATTTATAAGGTTTTGAAGATTTTTGATAAAACAATCCTAGGTTGGTGCTCAGAGTTTTATTTTATAAACACCATTAAAAATCAGTGAGGATTGTTTTTATTTGAACTTTATTGAAGACAGAGTGCAGGGGGCACAGCCTTTACACAGAAAGTTAATTTTTAAGTAAAAATGCTTGAGGCGATGCTGTTCTTCCACAGTATGAGGAGGGTCCCAGGAGGTCAGGTAGGAAAAGCTTGTGTAGGGGCTTCTGATGTAGCCTCTCTCTGAGAAAGCTTACCCAAGCTCGGGTCATCTGCTTCCTCAAACCAAGGGAGGAAAAACACTCTTGAGGAGCACTTCATTCAAGATGTCACCAAGGGAGGTGCCTGGGTGGCACTATCGATTATGCAATGGAGTTCAGTTCAGGTCATGATCTCACAGTTCGAGCCCCACATCCGGCCCACTGCTTTCAGCCTGTCAGTGCAGAGCCCACTGCGGATGCTCTATCCCCCACTCTCTGGCCTTCCCCTGCTTTCTCTCTCTCTCTCTGAGAAAATAAATAAGGGCTGCCTGGGGGCTCAGTTGAGTGTCTGACTTTGGCTCAGGTCATGATGTTGCAGTTTGTGGGTTCAAGCCCTGTGTTGGGTTGTGTGCCAACAGCTCAGAGACTGGAGGCTGCTTCAGATTCTCTCTTTCTCTCTCTCTCTCTCAAAAATAAATAAACATTAAAAATAATAAATAAATAAAAAAAAATTTTTTTAAAGTGTCCCTGAGGGGCTGGCGTTCCACGTGAGAACAGGACGAGGATCCTGTGGGGTCTCTGCCTCCCCGGACACCCTCTGGGCTCCGGTGCGGAGCTGCTGTGAGGCCAGCCTCCTGGGGACATACTGCGGCGTTTCCTCGCTGAGTTCGCTATTTTGCATATGACTTTTCTCAGATTAACCGCTTGGTAGGAATGCTCCATCCAAAAGCTCAGCATCTATACATGTGCTCGCCTTTCAACAAACCTGAGATTCCCCAGGAAGAGTCTTTAACTCTGAGAGGGAAGCTTTGTAAACCTTAGTATACTGAGTATATAAAGTAAATTTTTCGAACAACTTCCTCCTAGACCAAACAAGGTAGAAAGCCCATGGTGGGACCTGGTAGGAATGAGAAACTTTCTAGTCCCTGTCTTCACAGGACTTTATGTGTACGTCCACCACGCTATCTGAATTCTCTTCACTTTCTGTTGGGTCAGCCTTGTTATGTTGGGGACAGAAGTGTGTGTCCTCTCCTCCTATTCATACATTCACACCTTCTTACCTGATATGATGGTACTTGGAGATGGTGTCTTTGGGGTGTAATTAGGGTTAGATGAAGTCATGAGGGCAGGACCCTCAAGATTGGATTACTGTGCATGTAAGAGGGGACACCAGAATGCTCCCCCTCCGCTGGGATCCTCCCTCCACGCCCTGCTCACACAGGACAGGCCAAGTAAGAACAGAGCAAGAAGACAGTGACACCATCTACGGGCTAGGAAGGGAGCTCTCACCAACCCATGATCTCGGACTTCCAGCCTCCAGAACTCTGAGAAACGAATTCCCACTGTTTAGGCCCCCCAGTCTGGGGTTTGGTTATGGCAGCCCCAAGGGACTAAGACAGGAAAAATTTTGAAAGCCGTTGTCTTCAGAGTGATTGTGGTTGATGTCAACTTAGACTTGAGAAAGGCTGTACAGTGACTCATACACCATGGCTGAATCATAATCATAAAGTAACCGACATTCATGTCATGTTGGCCGTGGGCATGAGGATGACAATCCAATGAGGGAGACAGTATTATGATCTTCAACTCGACACATGAGAAAACCAAGACATAGAAAGTGACGTAGAATGCAGAGTGAGAGTGAGAGTAGGCTTGAGGACTTAAATGGCTACACCGTCTATTCTGTGCACTCACCACATGCTCTATTTCCTCAATCAATGGGACAAACTTTATATATATATAAAGTCATATCTATATCTATCTATATATATACAAAATCCAGCAGAAACAGGTTTTTATAACTCTCTAATTCCTAATTTGAAAAACACAATTGAAAATACTTTATGCATAGCTATTCAAAAAGGGCTAAGAAATATTAAAATTACTCAGAAGTATATGCATTCTTAAAACCATTAAGGGAGGAATTCTTAATCAATTTAAAGAGAGGGAGAAGTGTAAATCCATCATTATACATGAGATGAAGAAAAGCTGTAATATTTAATTTTCTAAAACTGAAAATTATTCAACCCTTGACTAGATGGTTAAAAATAGTTATCATTTAAAATTGCATTGTAAAATAATATGCCGTAACAGAAAGGGTACAGTAAGACCAGCATAATAAAATTAAAATACATGGCAGAATGGTATTAGTCTTTTTCAATAAAACTTCTCATGCTTAAAAACATAGTACCATAATCTACAATTCAAGGTCAAACTTTTCGTAATTTGCCCTAAGTTACAAATGGGGTGGATATGACTCACATATACTATGCAGAACACGGTATTAAAAAGTTCTAAGAAGAGGCGATCAATTTTGAGATGATGACACAGGCAAATTCCCCAGATGGCTTGGTACCAACAGCTTGCGTCATTTGGAAATCTCATACCTCTTCCAGATGTAACACCTACAGCCTGTGATTTGAGCTTCGAGGACCAGGGTGGGAGGGGAAGGACAATAAATCCAGCACATTCTTTCTAAATGCTTCGGCCAGCCAAGATTTCTCTTCTCTATAGGAATGTGGCCTTTATGGTCAAAACTCTTCTTTCTTAGCTAGAGTGTGGTAGTTGAGGTTCTAACTTCTGAGTCCCACTGTACTGTGAGCGCAGGCTCTTCTTATGCATCCTGCTGGGCCCCGTGCACTTCCTGGCACCCTGCCACCTCCTCCGGTGTTTCCTCTGGTCATGGCACTGACATATGACAGGGAGTGCCCATGTCCACTGGTCTCCTGGACCTCCATGTGGATTCCCTTAAAGCGATGATAATTCCCCCCTACAGAGTCTTTAAGTTTAAAATAAATGGTGTTTTTATATTCAACGGGCATGTTCACCCCTATTATTTTCCCCCTCACTGGGTACCTCCTGTTTGCCAGCACTGTGGTAAGCCACTACTATATGTCATGTCTTTCAATCCTAACAATTACATGTTACTTTCAAGGAGAGGAAATGGAGACCAATAAGGGGTAAGCAATTGGAGCAAGAGCATACAATTAAGGCCAAAAATGGGAGCTAGAAATTCAGAAGCAGGTCTGTCTGCAAAATTGTACATTTCAATCCACAATGTTAGTGTTGCTAAACAAAAACATTGGACTCCAAGCAAAGAGTGAAGGTTGACTTTCACAAGTATGCACTTAATTTGAGTCATGTTGAATTAGAAATAAAGGAAGTGAACATTTGCAGAAGAAATACCAATGGCCTCTGTGTTGCTTTCTATTGTTTCTCTAAAGCATTTTGTAGTCCAGAAATCAGTTGTCTGAGCAGCCTAAACTCCATGCAAATATGTCATCTTTTTACCTACAAAGCGGCATCCTTTCCATGCTCTATGTACACACTGACCCTTCCCACCCTGCATGCATTTATAGTCTCCACAAAGCTTTGCTGAATGCCGTGCTGAGATGTGGGGGTAAATGGTGAAGGAAGTCAGTATTGACCCTTCTGTGTGTGTTCATGATGGTTGAGATTAGTAAGATTAGAAAGATATGTATAAAGTGAGCATACACAAGAAGGGAAGGATGGCATCAGGCCAGGGAACTCCATTTGGGTTTTACTTAAATATACGTTAAATTATAAAAATATGGTTATGTGTTTACTCTAGATATATATTATAAACTCTCTCTACAAATAACTTACAGTATCTAAGACAGTTGAATTATCTTACTCTTACTGTATTTATTTGTAATTGCAAAGTCCGTGCTAAATAATGAAATGTGATTTCATTGTTAATAAAATCTAATATAATTACCTTCACATGAAGCCATGTGATTTATAGCATTGCAAACTCTAGAAGACAAAGCGTAGTTGATAGATTTAATCACTGTTGAACCCACTGTTGAACCCACTGTTGAATTGTAAAATGGGATCTTCTTTCATGAGCCAATCTGCATAGAATCATTTTAATATTAACCCTGTAAATCAAGTGGGAAATGGCCACTTTCTACTTTCTGCATATTAGGCACTATTTATTGTGTTTCTTACATTGGAGCTCTAGGCTAAAGAACACTGAATATATATATATCTCCCAACATCTCTGTTCTCCTTAGACTTACCGAACGAGAGGGCCCTGATGATGTGGAAGTGTGATAAAGAACACATTCCCTGGAATCAACACTAAACTCATATCTACTAGGAATCAATATGTCTGTGGACATTAGTTGACACCCAGCATGGTTCTCCCAGCCCTGCCAAGAGTTGTCTTCATCAACTCCTCTGTGAAGTGAGGGAAGTAGATTAAAATGACCCACATCACCTCCTAGTTCTGGCTGTTGTCTTGAAGTTAATGATCTTATAGTCCAAGTCTTTGGTGTAAAAGTATACAGTCTGGCTGAATGAATGTTACCAAGAATCTAATTCCTGCTTTTACGCTCTGAGGGAAGTAACTGGCACCGGTAAAAGCTGACTTTATTAGTCCAGAAAAGGGAAGACGAAGCTGTTCCAGAATGAATCAACATGGCGCTGGCAGTGTAATGTTGAACATCCCTTTGTAGGTGAGGCCAGCAGCCCATTCTCACCAGTTTACCAGTAGGGAGAGGCTGGTGATGGTGATGATGGTGATGGCCATGAGGAAGACTTTTCTAGCACACAGACCAAGGCAAAATTTCCATATGTTTGTGGGGTTTTGTTTGTTTGGTTTTTTTTTGGCTTTCAAAAATATCATTTTGCAAATCACAAAATTGATGTAAGTGGTTAAGAGTCACCCAAGAGGCAAATGTTGCAGTGGAGAATCAATGAACGTTCAATCATTTGTGGGCCTCTGTGGATCTGGCCCTCCCCTCTGCTTCTCCTTCTACCACATCGCACACCGTGATTCTGAGTCTCCTTCTCTTGAGTTTTTCTCTACTCAGGTCCAGTTGGAACATCATATCTTTCCTACAGAATTTCACTAAAGCCCTGCTGTCCAACCCCATTTCCTTGTAGATATTCCTCATTATCTCATCCTGCTGCTTTGAATGATCCCAAACGGGATGTCTTCCAAGAGTAAATAACGTCATCCTGTCCCCCCTTTCTCTATTTTCCAGAGCCTAGCCTAGTGTTTAATGCATAGTAAGACCATTCATTCATTCAACAAACATTTATTAGGTATGGGATATTATACCTCAGCTCTATAAGCTGTGAGAATATAAAGAAATATAAATTCTAATAAAGGGCTCAAAGAATTAATGAAGGAGACACACACATACACTCAGAACTGAATGGTATATTCTATAGTAGAAAAAGTGTGAAAAACAACATGAATAAGGAAGAGAGAATGAATAACATTGTCTCAGGATATTGAGGACACAAAGCTTTTAAGAAATGTCATTTGGGATGCCTGGGTGGCTCAGTCGGTTAAGCGTCCGACTTAGGCTCAGGTCATGATCTCATGGTTCGTGGGTTCGAGCCTCGTGTCAGGCTCTGTGCTGACAGCTAGCTCAGAGCCTGGAGCTGCATCAGATTCTATGTCTCCCTCTCTCTGACCCTCCCCTGCCCACACAGTCTGTCTCTGTCTCTCAAAAAACAAAAAAGAAAAAAGAAAAAAAAAGAAATGCCAGCTTACATGTGTCTTGAAGAATAGTAGGGATGTGCTAGGCACAGAGAAGACAAGGGGACACCTCTCAGCCATGCTGCTAGGTTGCCTCATGAGGGTGTCTTTCCTCCATGAGTCTGCAATGTCATTATAAGACGTGAGGTCATGAACCTTTTGTTCAGCTGCTGGCACCAAGAATCTGACTGTGGTTTAAACACATGGGATTCTTCGGCTGTTACTTAAAGTGAGACCCATGTGCAGGAAGTTGCTGCCATTGGTTCAGTGACATGAGCTGGTCTGGACCAAGCTCCCTCCAATTCTCTTTGCCTTTTCTTCATAGTCCAAATGGGGTTCTGCGTCTCTTATCACATTTGACACATCTTTTGCATTAAGGAATTGTAAAGAAGAAAAGACATGAGTGTCAAATTGTCTCTGCCATGAATGTCCCACTTAAAGTGTTTCTATGACTCTTAACCAACCAAGGAGGTATTTGATAATGTCTAATTGGCTAATTCGCTCCACCTAGGAATCTGTTCAGTTTTTTAGCTACGTACTGAATCCCCAAACTATTATAGGGTTCTGCTATTAATATTCTGAATATTGCTGAGACTAGATATTGGTTTTCAATTTCTGGCATTTGGTTAAATGCTAAGGAACATTTTATGGGGTTTGATGAAGTAAGACATTCTTCTGGCTTGTTAAAAGCAATGAGAAAACATTAGTCTCTGGTATACTTTCTCACACAGGTCCCCCAAAGTTTATTTCCTCCTTAATTTCAGTACTTGTTTTAATAACTAGGAAATGAAAACATATAACTTAAAAAAGTTTGCATAAAAAGCCCAGTGTCTTATAACCTATTATTTATGGAAAGATGGTGTTGTATAAATATTCGCATATTTGTGCATGTTGTGTGTTTCCGGAAGACAATTCAGAAGATTAGGGGAGGCTCAAATCAAGACAAGAAACGGCAAAGTCCATGTTTGCTTATTTTTCTCTTCTTTTAAGCTTTGATAGTCTCCTTCTGCCGAAGAGCCAGGACAAAATTGGAGTTTTTGGTGCGGTCCATCTTCTGGATTATTCCCATATCCTTCAGTTTCAATTAAATTGCTGATGACAGTCTTCTACTCTTAAAGCATTTCCAGTATATATTAATAAGTTCTCTATACCTGCAACCTGCTCTCCCGTCTTCTCACCTCCACTGAATCTCCCTCCTGCCTTCCTCATTTTCTGTCCTTCCCTACCTTCCCCCCAACCACCTTCCCCAGCCTCCCACACTCACACTTACAGCTTCAAAGTCCCAGCAGGACCCAGCACATATAAAAGTAGCCATCCAAAGTCCACACTCCCTGCCAATCCCAGAACATTATGTGAGAAAAGATTATAACTCAGCTGCCAACGTTTGAAATCTAGAGACATGAAACCTATCTACTTATTTTCAGGTTAGGATAAAAAGTCACCTTTGGAGCAGTCTCCCTCTTAAATGTGTTAGAGACCATTTAGAATATTTATTTTAACAGAACCGCTATATCCCATGTGTGGTTACATGGACTCCTTGGGCATCGGGGGTGTGGGGGCAGGTAGGGGCCCAACTGCCTTGGGGTCTTCTGTACCCTTATTTCTCAGAAATAAATATGGTAGAATGTAAGAACTACATCCTGCTTGTCAACCAATACTTGCAGTAGAATTAAACACACACACACACACACAATGAAGTGTTCCATTTACCCTAGTGAGCAGACAGGGGAAAAGCCCTTTTCAACTGTTACATTTTTCATTTATTATAAATTAATTCACCTTTTTTTCCTATCATATATTATCTTCTCTATCGGGCTTTTGTACCATTATTCTTTTCTTTCTTCTTTTTAAAAATTGGCTTATAGGTAGCCTTCAGAAAATTGGCAGGAACACAGTCACTACCGCTTGTCACAAGCACCTGCATGTTACTGGCTTGGATTCGTGTCCAATAGCTAAAAATATGCTTGTCATTAGCTATGATTTAAGAACTATCAGTGTCTAATCAATTCAGCTACTAACATTCAGGGAAGGGCGTCATCTAAAGAAAATCTGAGCAGTGATTAAGACCTTATTGTTTGAGAGGCACTCTTTCATCAGGGCAGTGAGTACATCCTGTAAATAGCGACAAATTGTTGGCATATTCTGAAGAAAATTTTTTCCACCCGGTACATTTAAGCGTTTTAACAGAAAAAAAAATAATCATCTTTGAGTTACTGGCATATTTTTATAAGTTTACAGTTTTATCTTTTCCAACTTTCTTTACATTTGCTCAAGAAAGGGGCTTGCATAGGAAAGGAAATATTTACAGAAAACTAAAACTAGAAATGATAATTAGAACAGCAATGAACACGAGGTGGAAGAGACTAGTATGATGTTGGTGAATCCGTGAATTATCACTTACTTGTGGTTATTAAAAGAAAAATGTTTTCCTGTCTAAACTTTAAAGGATTACCATCAATTGGGTTATATGTAATTTTCCCAAATAGTAATTACATCACTCAGAACTCTGGACCATATGGGTCTAGTTGTGACCCAACTGGGTATACATAACCCAACTGGGTATATCACTCATGGCTACCATCTTGAATCCACATTTTTCTGTTCATCATGTAGATTTTAGGTACAGATTCATGGTAGGAAAGTTGTCTTTATTTTTCTCTCTTTTCTTTCTTTCTGAAGATCAACCCTATGGTTTCTTTTTTTAATTTTTTTCCAATTAAGAGTTATTTTAGAGCACATTAGTCTTCATAGCAAAGATTAGGAAGGTATGGAGATTTTGGAGACATTTCTACCCCTACACATACAATTTTCTCCAAAGGCAACAGCCCCCACCATCGTAGTACATTTGTTACAGTTGATTAGCCTATATTGACACAAGATGATTAGCCGAAGTCTATAATTTACTTTAGGGTTTAGACTTGGTGCATATTCTGTGGGTTTGGACAAATATGTAATTACAAGTATCCATCATTGAAATATCATTAAGTAGTTTCATTGCCCTAAAAATCCTCTGTGCTCTGCCTATTTATCCCCATCTGCCTAATTCATGGCAATCACTGATTTTTTATGTGTGTGTCTCCCTGATTTTCCATCTTCCAGAAAGTCATATAATTGGGATCACTTAGTAATATGCATTTAAGGTTTTTTCTGTGTCTTTTCATGGCTTAATGATTTATTTTTAGTGCTAAATAATATTCCATTGTCTGGATAGGCCGCAGTTGATTCATTCACCAAATGTAGGATATCTTGGTTGCTTCCAAGTTTTGGCAATTATGAATAAAGCTTCTATAAACATCCCTGTGCAGGTTTTGGTATGGACAGAAGTGCTTCTTTGGATAAATGCCAAGGAGTGTGATTCCTGGATCTCATGGTAAGAATGTGTTGGGTTATAGAAGAAATTGGCAATATGTCTTCCCAAATGGCTGCACCCTCCTTTTCAGTAACTTGGACAGCTATTCTAAATTCTGCCTGGGCTCATAGGCTGAGCAGGGCCATTGATGTCAGGAGGGGGACTTTGCCCTTATTGTTCCTACAACCCAAACTGAGGAAGTTCTACACTGACACTGAATTCTTCATTGCCTGGGGCCGCACCATCCATAGACTTCTTTCTCCAGTATTTAGATTACTTCCATATGGGCTGAGTCATCAGCTTTGCCACCCCGGCAGCAGGTGAAGAAAGCCTGGAACCCCCATGCTAGAGCTGCATTCCCCATGTGTGTTCAGTAGAACAGTAGTCCTCAGGCTGTCCTTCCAAGGTCAAACTGAGTACCCAAGTTCAGTACACAACATTCCTCTTGGACAGTCGCCGTGCAGACGAACACCTCCACAAAGTCCCAGATCAAGGAAAATGTTCAACGTTGTTTCAACTAAGCATTCCCCAAATTTGTTTGAGCATAGGGTCCTGTTGCACTAATACGTATATTACATTGCAGAAGCTGTGTTCTGAGGATTGTGTTACAGGAAATTTCTGCTTATTCCTTTTTCCTTGGACACAGATTTTGCTGGGTCAGGTCAGTCATATCACCCACATGTTCAAAAGTAAAAGGCAAAATAATAAACCATTTAATCTTGTTTATATCTCTTACCAAAAATTTCTTTCATGCCAGTGGTGGTACTTTCAAGCCCAAAGAAGGCCTTTTGTGATCCATGATGGTTCTCTTTTCTCCGTAAAGTCTGATATAACTAGGAGACTGAGACAACTCTAGTAGTAATAGTAATTGTCACTGTCAAGAGAGGTTATTGTAAATTCACATAGCATGCATGAAATCCTCACCGTTGTTGGCAGTTCATATATACATTGTCTTGTGTATATTATGTGTATGTTCTGATTTCTTAATTAATAGCTGCATTAGTTAATTAATTAATAGATGCATTCTTTAAGCATCTTTGAGAGTTAAACAGAAATTCTCAACTGATATGGCATAAACGTTTTTTTTTTCCCTCATGACACAATGGAGTAATTTTGGTGGGTGCTAGGTTCTTGGGATATATCAGTGACAAAAAGAAGTAAAGATTGTTGCCTTGCATTCCAGTGGGGGAAATCAGACGGTTAATGATGAATTTAATAAGTATCCTATGCTAGCACTGGATCAATATTATACATTAAAGGAGAGCATGATAAGGGGTGATGGCCAGGTTAGGGTGGTAAGTGGTCATTTCCACTATAAAATAGTTTATTCAGGAGAGGTCTCATTCAGAATGTTATACAGGGGCAAAGATTTGAGAGCATGAGGGTCTTAGTCAATGGGACAAGAATGTGTTTGTAGGAAAATCTAAAACCATCTTGTTTGAGGGGTGGTGTAGTGGTGAAAACTTCTGAAATATTCATAAGTATGATTGACATTTATGTTTTAACTAGGATGGCATTGCCACACAGGGGAGGCATGATGCTGATCACATGCCCCATTGTGAGAAACTCTTACAAGTAATAGACAGTGGACACAGCTCGGAGGACTCTGTGCAAAGACACTAGGCTAGGAACCAAGACATGCAGGTCCTCAGAGTTGTCCTGTTGTCTGTGCTGAGCTCAGTGCACAGGTCATGGAAATCATGAGGTCACTTTTCAGAACAATCTTTGTAACTACACAAATATCCCATTTGCTATAGAAAATTGGGAATGCATGTAAATATAGTGACCTCTAAATATAAAAACTTATCACTCTCTAATCAGGCTTTTCTATTTATTAACCTGAGTGTCACTAACTCACCTAGATGCCACCGCAGAGAGCCAAGTTAACCTGAAAATGGAGCGAAGTGATTTTCAAAGAATGATTTAAAAAATCTTTGAATATTTGGCTAATGTTTATTTATTTTTAATGATTATTTATTTTGAGAGAGTGAGAGCAGGGGAGGGGTAGAGAGAGGGAGAGAGAGACCCTCAAGCAGGCTCTGCACTGTGAGCAGAGCGCCCATCAAGGGGCTCAATCCCATGAATCGTGAGATCATGTCCTGGGCCAAAATCAAGAGGTGGACACACAACTGAGCCACCCAGGCGCCCCTTGATTAATGTTTATGTGTAATACTAATATATAGGTGAAAATATTCATTCAGCTATTTTTTCAAGTTTCTCCCCCAAGAAAAGAGAAAAAAAATGTGTACTATTTTGGGTAATAATGTGATATAATTTTAAAGATAGGTACAAGCAATGAAATGGGCTTTCTTCTACAGTGTCTGTAATTTTTTTCTTTTAATGTAAGAAATTTTTTTAATGTTTATATTTTCTGAGAGGGAAAGAGAGAGAGAGAGAGAGAGAGAGACAGAGTGTGAGCAGCTGTGGGGCAGAGAGGGAGACACAGAATTCCAAGCAGGCTCCAGGCTCTGAGCTGTCAGCACAGAGCCCAACACAGGGCTTTGAACTCACTAACCATGAGAACATGACCTGAGCCAAAGTCGAACACCCAACTGACTGAGCCACCTAGGTGCCCATACAATTTCTTTGCTAAACCTTTGGGCTTCCAAATTTCAACAGTTATTACACATTTCCAGATGATTTTTGTGGTAAATGTACTGATATAAAGATACATAAGAAATTGCGTAATAAAATAATTTTTTGCATATTAAACGGATAATAATTTACTAAAAATCTGCTTTTACTTTGCTGTGGTAATTATATAATACAGTGCTATTTAAGAAGAGTATTGTTATATTGTAAGAAATTCTTAAAAGTCTTGGCTTCTATGGCCACTAAAACAAAACATAAATATCTACACACAAGGAGAAAGTTAGAATGAATAAATACCATTGAGGCAAATATGACTTCCAAGAAGGCTGCTTTGTGGGCTCTGGGTGGTTCAGAAGGCAGATCCCTAAAATCTGGAAATAGTCTCCAGTTGTGTGATTGACCCTATATTGTCCAAAAAGTAAATTTAAAAACTGTAGCAGACCTTTTTTACAGGTGAGTAATATTCCGATTTTTGCATATGTATATATGTGTGCGTTTGTGTATATATATGTATATATTTCAGTTTGTGTATCCCATTTTCAGTGTATACACACAGATATACATGAAATGGAATATGACTCAGCCATAAAAAAGAGTGGCATCTTGCCATTTGCAACACCATGGATGGACCTAGAGGGTATAATGTAAATGAAATGAATCATTCAGAAAAGACAAATACCATATGATTTCAGTCATATGTGAAGTTTAAGAAACAAAACAAATAAAGAAAAAAAAGACACAGAAAAAGACTGTCAAATACAGAGAATAAACTAGTCATTGGCAGAGGGGCAGTAGGTCAGAATGGGTGAAATAGATAAAGAGGATTCCTAGTCCACTTACCGTGATGAACGCTGAGTAACGTATAAAATCATTCAGTCATTATCTTTCCCACCAGAAACTAACACAACCCTGCGTGCTCATTCTACATCAGTAAAAGAAAAGCAGAGCAGCCTTTATGAAAAATGACTAGGTGCTGACCAAGCAAGAATGAGTATTGGCTGTTGTGGTGATTAGCCATGTGAGAGTCCTTCATTTTTAGAAGGATTCTTCTAAAGAAACTCTATTATGGGACAGAAAGGGATGTGCATGGGACAGTCACACTGCTGATAAGATGGCTTCTACATTTCCTCTTTCTCGCATCGCCCATGGGGATATGGCCCTTGTCCCTCCTACTTGCATTTACATTCCTGGGACAGGAATAATATTTGGCTCGTAAGGGGTCCCCAGTCAATATTTGTTGACTAGGAAATTGATTAATTTCTCATTTTCCCATAGGTTTTCTATGTTTTTTTAAATTTTTTAAATGTTTTATTTATTTTTGAGACAGAGAGACAGAGCATGAGCAGGAAGGGGCAGAGAGAGAGGGAGACACAGAATCTGAAGACAGGCTCCAGGCTCTGAGCTAGCGGTCAGCACAGAGCCCGACGCGGGGCTCCAACCCACAAATGTGAGATCATGACCTGAGCCGAAGTCGGACGTTCAACCGACTGAGCCACTCAGGTGCCCCTCTATGTTTTTCAGTAATATATATACTCCTTCCCATAAAGGCTCTTTGAAGAATGATTTATGCATTAAAAAGTATTTAAAATATGACTGTTCTTGGCTATTTCTTTTTTTTAAAAGTTTTTTTAAACTTTTTTAAAATTTATTTTTGAGAGACAGAGAGAGACAAAGCATGAATAGGGGAGGAGCAGAGAGAGAGGGAGACACAGAATCCGAAACAACCTCCAGGCTCTGAGCTGTGAACACAGAGCCCGACATGGAGCTCGAACCCACAGACCGCAAGATCATGACCGGAGCCAAAGTCAGACGCTTAACCAACTGAGCCATCCAGGTGCCCCTGTTCTTGGCTGTTTCTAAGAGTGTCCCACTCTAAACCCTATGAACATTTGCTCATTCAATTCAAGTGCCCAATTTTGCTTTTCCTTTGCATTGCCAATTTCCATGACTACTCTCTGGAACCTATTTTCTTTATTTTTTCAATAATTTTTCCATCGATAATAAACTTTTTTTCTTCACATATAATATGTCGTTAGATAATAACCCTACTCTAATCTTCTAGTTTCTCATGGTACATATTAGTAAGCTCATTAATATTTGATGTGAAAATCCCTATGCATTTGCTTTAATTCATTGCCTACTATTTTCCCTCCTTAAAAAAATGAATTGATTTAATTTTTGTTGCTTTTTCTTGTCTCAGCTTTTGGAGGAATCAGTTCCCACTATGCACACCTAGATCCATCATGTTCTAAAAGGCAGTTCTAAAGGAAGATTTTAAAGAAAATTCTTATAACATATCTTAAGTAAAAATTGTGAATTTCAAAACCAAATTAGAAATTTTTAAAAAAGGAAAAAAATACATAGTAACTTAATAATCAGGACCTGGCCATAATTCCAGGGTCCAGTGAAAAACCTCTATGTTTACAAATTATCACAAATTTGAAGACAAGAGTAAGACAGTAAGCCCTGTGCTGGGGGCACTTTTAAGAAGTGGCCCAGGTGGCGCACCCATAAAGCCATCCCTGTCTGTAGCCCCAATGAGCTATGTTGTTTCTGAGTAATATGCATCTTGGGGTGCCTCGGGGGCTCAGTTGGTTACGCGTCCAACATCAGCTCAGGTCATAGCCCCATGGTTTGTGAGTTTGACCCCTACATCAGGTTCTGTGCTGCAAGCTCAGAACCTGGAGCCTGCTTCCAATTCTGGGTCTTCCTCTCTCTCTGCCCCTCCCCTGCTCATTCTTTCGTTCTCTCATTCTCTCTCTCTGTCTCAAAAATAGACATTTTTAGATCTTAATAAATTGGGGAAGTCATCAGCTAAAGTCCTGTGCATGAAAAATATACCTTGTATAGGTGTAGTTATCTGATTGTACACATGTGTCAATACTGTGTTAAGAGAAAGAGGAGATCTAAAACGAACAGAATTAGGTACAGGAACCAACAGGATCACCAAGAAAATCGTTTCTTATCAGAGAACTTCAAGATAGAGACTTTCATGAAGGATATACCTTCTGGTTCAGAGGACCTGGCCTGGGTCTCTGGTCTTCCTTAGGCTGGAATTTCAATAAAAATGTTGGAAATAAGATTTGACCAGAGTAGATAAGCTCTTTGTGAACCCATATTTTACCAATCTGCCCCACATTTGACATCATGGCCTAGAGAGACCATGGAATGGGAAGCAGCTGACTATAGGCTCTTTGTCCTGAGTTTTGTTGGTTAACATGGGCTTCTTGTGGTAGGTGGCCTGTAAGTTCCTCTGCCCATCCTTTCCTATTGTTGAAGTGGATCACACTCACAGAACAGGAAGGGATGGAGGACTATGGACTCTCTCCCTCTTTCTGTCTCTTTCTTGATCTCCCTTGGCCTCTCTCGGTCTCTGTCTCTTTCTACTTCTCTTTAGCCCCACCCAAGTCTCCTTGTCTTTCTCCCTCTCTCTCTATCTGTTGGTGTCTCTCTTTCTCTTCATCTCTCCCTCCTCTTGCCCTCCCTCCTGCCCTGCCTCCCACCCTCTATCCCTCTCTTTCTCTGTCTCCTTATATGGAGCATGCATTCGAAGTTTGAATTGTTATGGTTCATTCCAGACAGATGGGAAAAACACTTATAATACACATTTTTTCATTTAAGAAAGGGAGATTTTATATTCTAAAAATATATATGATGTTGTTTGCAGTTTATCAATTTGCTTTACTTTAGTCTTTTGATTGTTTTAAAGTATATATGCTCTTAACTATTATTAGCAATAAATTGGAAGCATTACATTTTCTTATGTAACATCATTTCATTCAGACATTTAGTGTCCTTGGGGTCCTTCCCTGCAGTGACCCCGGAAGGAAAATGTTGAGGCTTTCTTCTGGGAAGTGCTTAGTTGGCATGTTTTAGGAGTGAGTTCCGATTAGAGAATAATTTGTACCTCCTTCTTCTTCTTAACTAGTAGAACTCTTCAGTCTTAAAACAGTGTCCTTGTGGTAACAAAATAGGAATAGAAATTCTAGAAATACAATGTGAAAATAAGGAACACTATTTAAATCTGCCATATAAAAACTATGAGTTTTAAGGAGCATATGTGATTTTTTAGTGCAGCCTTCTGGGTGGGTAATCTACAATAATTGATATTTATGTGGCATTTTCCCATTAAGCCTGAAAGAAAAGAATTACCCTGATTTAGCTTGATAACACTCTTTGCACTAGTTTTATAGTATCAAAGTCATATATCCGTAACTATCCATGTTTTCCTTTCTATTTGTCTTGTATCTGAAGACCCACTTTTCTGCTAACCTCATCCACCTTTCTACATAGAAGAACATCCTTCGTAATTGCTTCCACCTGTTGGCATCTCGGTTCTGGGGCCCCTGTCACCTGAGAGCATGGTGCCATTCTGCCACATTCTGCACAGCACTTCTCTCACAGGCACTGTGGTGGCCAAACGTTCGAGCCCTAGTTTTCACTCGAACACTGCGGATTGAGGGGTTTAGGCTGTAGTCATCTGGTCTACCTGGGCGAAGCCTGAGTGCTTCCGCCAGGAATTCCCCCAGCTGCGTGTAGCACCACATCCACGGGCACAGAGTCCGTCCTTCCAGCACGTACAGGTCGTCTTGGGTGCAGATGCGTAAGGCAGCCTCTGCCACAGCTCCTTGGACAACAGATGCCTACAAAAAACCTTAGGATCTTGCTGAGACACAGATTCTCACTCTGCAAAGAATAGCCTGAAATCCTGCATTTCCAACAAGTTCCCAAGCGCTGTGGATGATTCTTGCTAGTGACAGGGCTTTGGGAAGCTGATCCTGCGTGACCCGTATGTGTTTACAGGAGAAAGCAGTACTCACAAATCAAAACAATAACAAAATTCTACCCTGTTCTCTGATCTGTAATTATCATAAAGACGACCCTGTTCCATCTATATTTATTACTCCCTTCTCTGGATGCCAAAGAGAATGATGCCATGGGTGGATCCGGTTTTCTTTGTTTCTGGACTCAGGCTGTAGATGTTTCATGGCACAAGATGGGGATTTGCTCAAATTGTAATATGACGCATGTGTGCACTTTAAGGAGCTCTGATAATTTCTGCCGTTTTCTGTGGCTAGAGAAAACCTCATAAAGTAAGATAATTTATTTATCCACATCTTCATTTGTGGATGATCCTTCCCTCTTTATTTTCTCTGGTGGCCAAAAATACAAGCTCACCGTCTAAAACTGGGGCATCACTGGGGCACCTGGGTGACTCAGTTGGTTAAGCATTCAGCTCAGGTCATGATCTCAGGGTCTGTGAGTTCGAGCCCCATGCCGGGCTCTGTGCTGACAGCTCGGAGCCTGGAGCCTGCTTCGGATGCTGTGTCCTCCTCTCTCTACCCCTTCTCCAGCTCACACTCTGTTTCTCTCTGTTTCAAAATTAAATAAATATTAAAATTTAAGATAAATAAAACCGGGATATTGCTGTGTTGAGTGGGCAGATCGGATGAGGAGTCCCAATCAGAGGGAAGTATAATGCACAGAGGAAATAAAGGGGGATGCGGTGGGTTCACAGAAGAAGGGCTCTGAGTCCAGATCTGTGTCTTAGGCTCCTGCCCCACTGAGCATGGGCTTTAAGAGACCTCACACAGCTCTTTTGCATTCTGTCAATTACTTTCCCCCCACAGCGATCAGGGCTAGTTCATCAGATCCGGTAAGGAAAAGAACCAAGCCCAGCTTCTCCACGTCCCTGTGCCCCCTGACAGCCGAAGTAACTGCCTTCAGGCATGAACAGAAGCCTCCATGCAAATCCTTTCAGGCCTGTCCTGCTCAGTCACTCACCTCGTCTGAATCCCCACAGGGAGCATGTTCTGGGTCCCAGCCTGAGTCTGCTCTGCAAGTCTGACTCTTGCTGAAGAAAAATACTGCTACCACTGTTAAGAAAAGGTTATTCAGAGCCCTTGTGAAAGAATGGTAAAGCTGACTTTATTTAGGATCAAGGCCACGGGTGTGGGGTCTGCTGAGCTCGGAGTCTTGCAGGGGGGCCAAGAGATGGGGCTCAACTCTGACCACAGCAGGCAGAGTGGGGACTTAGAGCTAAGGAAGGGGGTGCTCAGTGGATGGAAACCACCAAGATGAGGCATCAGGGGCTCTGGCTAAAATGACCTAAAAGGGTTCTTGCTGAGGACGGCCTGGGTGGTCCAACATCCCCTGGGGGTGGTGGGAGATCGGGGACCTTGTCACCTATCAGGGGGTTCAGACTTTATGGAATTGACAGGATTCTTTCTAAGGTTGGGCAGTGCAGATGGGAAGACAGAATCCCAAATGCCAGGGCTAGTGGAAAAAGAGCTCAGGGAGGCTGAGTAGAGTCAAAGAGAGAATCTCTGTCCCTTTTTCACTCAGAGAAAACCTCAGCTACTCTGGTCTCTTTTTCCTTTTGCTTTGTAACATATTCATGGCTGTATTATATAAAAATTGTGTATTCTGATTTTTTCACTCAACATTTTATATTTATCACATTTTCTGGGCTTTAAACATACTTTGAAGCATCCATTTTAATGTCTCTAGTATTTCATCCTAATGCTTTATTACAGTTCACTTAATGATTTCACTAATATTCAAATGTAGGTTGTAATTGAAAGGTTCCTCCCCACTCTCCTCCCAATAAAGGGACAGATTACATTTCCCTGTGGGGCTGTTCAGGTCAGGCTCTGTAGCTGAATGTCCTCTACAGGGGTGGCCTGGGCTTCACCCACTGGATGGGGAGCCCTGCCTTGGTGTCCATCACCGATGATAAGGGGTGTCCATTTCCAGTCACACAAAGATGCCGTTAGACCAACAGCTCCTGTTTCTGAGTCTTTCTTTAACACAGTAGATAAGAAAAAGGAGAAATCTAGTTAAAAACGTGTTTAAGGTACTTAATAAACATTGGGAAGTCCTTCCTAATTCATGCTCACCACAATTGGCGCATTACAGCTTGAAGTATTATGATAGATTTTATTCGTTGCTCATTTGCTAGGGGAAAAGTGTTTTCTTGTTTAATTTACAGCTCTTTGATTAGCAGAGAGGCTGCACATTTTCATATTTACTAATCATTTGTAATTACACGATTATGAATTTTCTCCTCTGCCCTTCACCCTAAGCTCTCACGCATTACAGTGTTTATAAAGACTGGCAATTTTCTTATCTAATTTCCTCCAAAAAATCACAGTGCATTCCACTGAAGATATTTGCGAATCTGTCATTTCAAGAAAGGAATCCTATTTGGGAGACTTGTGCTAATAAAGATCTATATAGTTCTCAGCGTTCTGAGAATTCCCACTGAGGCACAGAAGTCACCTGGTCATGCAAGCCCGGTGCCCACTCTCATTTCCAGTAGAGAGACGCTCAGAAACACGGGCATGTGAACTTGTCTCACTTGTTTAAGGCCGATTCACATTTTGATCCCTTGACAACTTAAATTGGATGAAGTCAATTGGTAGGAGGCTAGGAAAACTTGTGGCATGAATGACATCTCTATTTCTTGCATTCTATCTCCCTCTTTCTGGTTCTCTCTTAAAAAGCACTGCCGATTTCATTTCTAACAAAGATCTGGATGGAGGAAATACCACCGTTCTCTTTGGAAGTTGAGCACTGAGGTATTTCTCCTCAATGATCCTGTGCACTTGTGTTTCAGGGTGTTGTGTTGGGTCTGCTATGTGCCAAACACCGGGGAAATCCCTGGATGTGCAGTGGGGAGTGAGAGCCGCTGACCAAAACATGTACGCTGCTATGAGAAAGTGTGACAGGGGACATTGATTACTTAAGGCGTTAAGGCTTTCCCTGAAAACCTAATATTCACAAATGAGAAATGAAGATAAGTTAGGCAAAATGTATTCATCATGTACCTGGAAGTTTGTGCCCTTGGGCCAACATCTCCCCATTCTCCCCACCCTGCCCTTGGAGACCAACATCTACTCTCTGTTTCTATGACTTCTTTTCCACATACGAGTCCTACTGGATGGCAAGGTGACTACAACTGATGATAATAATAATGTGCTGTCTACTTGAGATTTGCTTGGAAAGTAGATGTCCAGTGTTCCCACATACGCACATACACATACAAAGAGGTGACCTTGTGAGGTGATGATGCATTAATGCAATTTTTACTTGTCAATTATGCTGCAGTAAAGCTGGAGAAAGACAAAAGTGTGAGGGAGTAAGTTGTAGGAGGTGAAAACCCCTATGGTATGGCTTGAGATGAGATTGTTTAGGGGTCATAGGCTAACTTAAAGGTGTTGAACTTTGTTCTCAGTGGGTGGAAAGTCCCTGGTAGAGTTTTCATGGAAAGTCCAGCTCGGGATTTTGTTTGTTTAGGAAGACTGGCTGCAGTGTCAGCAATGAGCTCGAGGAGACGGATGGTGGAGGGCCAGTTAGGAGAGTGTCAGCCCAGCGGATGTGTCTGCCCTGCGGTGTTGGTGGGAGAGACCTGAACAGACCTAAGGGATCCCTGGAAGGCATAGCTGTCAGGACGTGGCGGCAGATCAAGTGATTGTAAGTTACCACTTTTCTTTCCAGCCGCACACATTTGAATGAATGCCTCAGTCTGTCTAAGCAGATGCCTACTCCCTCCTACATACAACAGATGAGCAGACGGTAGGGGAGCACCTAAGTTCTGGCTCTTACTTATAAGGGAAAAAAAATGAAAGGCAAAGAGGATATGGAAAAGAAAAGGAAGGATGAAGTTGGAGTCAGCTTCATTTTAAAGATTTTGATAAATCATGAATACATTAGGAGATATTAGCCGGAAATACGTGAGGTTAATATTGGCTCAGAGGTACCGGAAATGGGATTTGATTTTGAGCTGAATGACAATAAGAGCAAGAAGAGACACTCAAGGAACCCGCACAGTGAGCGAAGCGAGTTTCCGAAGCACTGCATCTCCTCTCAGTGTTTTACAGAGGATGGGAAGTGAGTTCATAAGTGAATTTTGAAGTCTGAGGAAAATGAGTGGATAGGCTCAGTGGTGACACTTACTGGGTGGAAAAGAGCCCAAATGGGGGCACTTTCCTTTAGAAAAGTTGCAGGAGCACCTGAAGGTTCAAATGTCCAAGATTCATTCCAATGATTAAAAAAAAAATCTAAAATTGCCCATAAAAATGCTCCTGGCAGACATTAGGACAGGTTTGCATGGTCCCTGTACCAGGGGAAATTCTCTGATGAGGGCACTTTAAGTTGTAATGAACTCTGCATTGTTGCAAAAAAAACTACCTGAAACAAACAAAACAGAAATAATAACAGGTAATGGTTAAGTGATCTTGCTCTCGTAGAAATCTTGATATAAATACTATTTCTCTTTAGTAAGAAAATTAGGCACTTTTAATCTTAAATATTTGCATTATTATTTAAATAAAAGCCTTTTATAAAAGCTTCACTACATTATAAAAATGCTTGATTTATTGTCTAGACATATGTGGTCCTTTCTAAAGAGATGGACCATTAGATTAGGGTTTTTAAAATTTTTTGGTGAGTAGTTATTATTAAGAAATTGCTGATAAAGGTTGTGCTGAGTTAAAAGTGTATACTTTAAGGCTGTACTTTACTAATTCAACTCAATTTTGCTTATGCAAACAGCTAACCCTGGGAAAGACAATGTTAGTTTTTAAAGTTTTTTTAATGTTCATTTATTTTTGAGAGACAGAGCATGAGTGCAGGAGAGACAGAGAGAGAGGGAGACACAAAATCCAAAGCAGCTCCAGGCTCCGAGCTGTCAACACAGAGCCCGACGCGGGGCTCGGACCCACCGAGATCATGACCTGAGTCAAAGTTGAATGCTTAACCCACTGAACCACCCAGGCGCCCCAAGGATAATGTTATTTTGTCCTTTATAACTCCCAAAAGATAGTATAGACAAATTCAGGAAGAAATTTTATAACCATCATTTCTCTTTCTGTGCATATGGAATTTATAAATAGATAGTGGTGCCATGACTAAGGGACCACCATCCTCGTTAATTTGTCATATTAGCCTTTGTGATTTACATGCTATTTCATTTGTTGATCGTCTCTATAAAGAAGACAGAGCCCTTCATGAAGGGGAAGTTAACTAATGGGGCATATTACTTACCTACTAAATGTCACCGACGAATCCACCCTGAATCTGGTCAGCAAGGGGACTTAGGGTCTCAGTTCCTAATAAGCCTCTAGACCTGAGGGAGGGAGCACTCTCCCACCTCTGCCCGCACGGAAGTCATGCTATGTACACATAACACGATGGTGGGGAGCCTGGGTGGCTCAGTCAGTTAAGACTCTTGACTTTGACTCAGGTTACGATCTCACACTTCTTGAGTTTGAGCCCTGCATCGGGCTCTGTGCTGATACTGAGGAGTGTACTTGGGATTCTCTCTCTCACTTTCTCTCTGCCTCTCTCTCTCTTTCTCTCTCTGAAAAATAAATAAGCGTTTAAAAAATTGGGAAAAGAAACACAGTAAGCTCTCACGGTGGAGACGAGAATGTGCACTTGGGTGGCCCCATCAATGCCACCAGCTAGGGCCTCTGATGGATTATTTGTGACGTGCTCCAGAGCCCAGGCACACCAAGGGGACACCACCCCATGCGCTCTGAAGAGACGTCTTCTTGAGAGTGGGAAGGAATGTCCTTGCGTATTCCACACAGAAATCGTCACAGGACCTGGCGCTGGGAAGACCCTCAGCCCATCCCCCAGAGTGCAGGTGGGGGGGCGGGGTTCATGTCTGCAGCTCTCCTTCTGAGATCGCCTTGGAGGCGGCAGGTCTGGATTGACAGGAATTTCTTAGGTTAGGAGCAAAAAAGAAACACTGTGTACATCTTCAGTCCTTTAGTCTTGTGGGCTCTTCCAGCGTGGGGGATGTAGACCTACACTGCGGAGAATGTGTGCTCACAGCTGCTTGTCTTGGTGTCAGACATGCAGGAGGGAGTCCTCTGTCACTCTGAGCCAGCCTCAGGGACACTCCTGGGGGCCTCCAACATGGAGCTTCCTCAGCTACGCACCGGGACCTTCTGATGCACATATAGACTCTTCCCCTGAAGAAACTCAAAGTGTGGCCCCGAAAAGATACCTCAGGGGATAAAGTTTCCCTTCCCTTCCCTTCCCAGTGTAACTGCCACTCAGCATAACCTGTTGAGAATAAGGTTCATGAGTAAAAGCACTCAGGCCAGATGGCCTGGGGTCAGCATCAAGCCTGCCAATTAGACACTGCTTTGGCCTAGGACAGATTCCTTAATTCCATTATTTGAAGGCTCTCTCTTTGGAAAGGTAGGTTTAAAAATAGCTTTTTGCTCATGGGGCTATTTTGAGGATTAAACCCACATTTAGTGCAAAACATGTCGTGTAGTAAGCTCTTAATGGTTCCAGCTATTATTAATTATCCAGACTTGTGCTAAAATACAACAAGGTTAAGGTGAGCATCGCTCCTGACTTCACAGAGCCTACTGTTTAGAGAGGGGATGCACATTTAATCTTCCCAGGAGGCCTCCTGGGTACTTACCTCTCTTCCATTTGCTATAAAAGGAAATAAAATCTCAGAAATACTTTCTTTTGAAGTATTAGTTCTCAGGGACTTAAGGAATTTGCCTTCCCTACCCCTATTGCTTTTGAATATAAACACCCCCATCCTAAGTCTCTTCAGGACCAAATGTGCAGAATGCCTACTTTTGAAATAAAATTGCTTGCCAGAACCCCTCAGCCCAAACCTGGCACCTTTCTTCCACTGTTTGATTCATAAAGTGCAGTCAGACCAGAAGGCAGTAGAGGAAGGCAGTCTCTGCTGTTGCCAGGACAGAGGTGCCACGTGTGGGAGGCGGGGGTGTGGAAGGAGAGAGGAAGTGCCCACTCAGCAGGACTGTCCTCAGGGCTTTCGTGCAAGGTGGCTGCTTGGTGGTGGGGGAGAGGGAGAACTAAGAGCTGCAGATCCTTGATGTTAAGGAGCTTAGAATCTCTCCAGGGCAACACACCGACCTGGGGAGCAGTTGGATAGCAATTTAAGACAGTCTATGTGTAAGAAATAATTGGTCTATGGTGTGACTGCTTCTGGAGGTAACAGGACTTGAGCTGGTTTCTGAATAACATTTTAACTGAGGGGTCTGGAACTCCAATTTATGCCATTGCCAATGAGAAGGAATTAAAGTTTCTCTTGCCTTTGAGTCAGTGAATTACATATTTTGGGAAGCAACATGGAATTAATAATTTGGTCCAAAATTTAGCAAAAGTCCAACTTGTAGGAGGTACTGCGTTAAGTGCCTTTTAATCCACAGGCCTTGAAGATGCAGCGATTACGGCCATTTTAGAGACAAAGGAAGGCTTGAAGAGTTTAAATAAGCACATCTAATTCATTAATTTAGCATGAATTTGGGCTGGAGTATTTTGGTAAGCAGTTTTAGATTCTAAGATTAAATTTGTAAGCACATTCGTCTTGTCAATTACCTATCACGTTGAGTTTTGCAAACCACGCATTCACTTTCACTGTTCACCAAATTATCTCCAATTATCTCCAAGAGAGCATCTCAGAAACTCTAGCTCATAAATACAGGCAGTTTTATTTTGTTTTTAGACGTCCCCATGACTCCCGGGTGTAGGAGGGAGATTCCCTGTTGGCGTTGGGGTGGGCAGGTAGCCTAACCCGCCCACCCCTTCCCCAGGCAGGAAAGGACAGAGCTAAATTCATCAGACTTGAGCACTAATCAGCTCTCCTCTTTCCCCCTCCATCCCTGTTTCTGTGAGGATCCAGAGCACTGTGCCAGTTAGAAATAAAGCCCCTCAAGAGGGAAGGCAATGGACGAACAGCAGCAATAGGCGTGCCAACACCTGTACATCATGTTTTGACCATCGTGTTACATTCCTGATGGAAGCGCTTCCTGATACCATATGGTGTGTCTCATCAAGGCTCCCCATTGAAGGCTCTGTGCTAGGCCTACAGGACACATAGGGGGAAAAACAACACAGTATCCATTAACCTCTTTGCTCAGAGTCATTATCACCAATCAGTCTCGAGGTTGCTCTTCATTTCGCTTTGCATTTTGGCAACCAGGTTAATTCCACTGCCAGCACAGTGGTTGTTGGATGGCGTGTGCCACGGGGCATCTCGGCTGTCAGGGTGGTCGTCAGTCAGAACAAAAGGGACACAGAATACATCCCCTCCATCCCCTGTGAGTGTTCTCCAGGGACAAAAACACATGCTCCATAGAAAAGCAAAATGCCCATGAGTGGGGAGAGGGGCCACTTTGTTCTCTGTCTTACTTGCATTTGAGAACTTACATAGCACCAGATTCATTAAAACACCTCTGAGGAGAACAGGGCAAGAGGCCAAACCATTTCCAAAAGAGCTTATGCGTTTTGTGTCCTCTTTCCGCACGCCCATGGTCTGCTGGGCAAGACTAGAAGGACTTATTTTTATTAAGAAAAAGAAAGACAATATTTCTCTGTGCGTTTGTAGTAGATTTGTTTCTGTAAAAGTATTTAGAAAATGTTTGCTGCAAAACAAACAAGTGGATTTGTTTTTCAAATCACCCCTCCCAGATAGAGGGGCACGTTAGACCCAGATTAGAGGAGTCAAGCACACCGGGGCCGGAGACACATGAAGGGAGCTTGGGATGGAGGCAGGGAAAGAGACGTCCTGTGCTTGAAGCTCCAGGAATAGAGATTCTCGCGGGCTGAGTATCTGCATCCCTGCACCCTCCAAGTGCATATGCTGATGCTCCAACCTCCAAAGAGCTGGCATTTGTGGATGGGCCTTTGGGAGGGAATTTGAGCTCCATGAGGCCGTGAGGGTGGCCCCCCATGATGGGATTAGAGTCCTTAAGAGAAGGGACACTGAGTAGCTGACTCCCGGTCCCTTTCTGTGCACGCACATCAAGGAAGGGCTGTGAGAGCTCAGAACCGAAAAGGAGCCACTAGGTAAACCAGGAGGATTGCCTCAACAGAAAGCAGCTTAGTCAGCACCTTGATCTTGACTTTGGGTCCAGCTTCCAGTCCTGAGAAGTTGACTGTCTATTGTTCAGGCCACCCAGTCTGTGGCATTTGGTTATGGAAGTCCCAGGCCCGAGATAGAGACTGTTCTCAGCTCCACATTTGGTCGAGGGGCTGAACTTGTGACTCACCCACAAAAACCGCTGGTGATAGTGCTTGACGGCGCATGTTAATGAGAATGTTTATGCATTTCAGCGAAAACTCTGATGCCATATTGGGGATCCAGACGCGGAAGCTTGGAAACAGGTTCCCCGCCTCACCCACAAGAGCAGAATCTGCCCTTGACTCTCCAGCCACCAACACCGGCTGGCCATAATGCCAAGGCAGGGTGCATTCAAGTATTTATGCATTAGGTCCTGTCTTCTGTGCTGTAGAATCCAGAATGCAAACCATCAACTCAATACACAATTCAATACAAATCCAGTACAGACTTATTGGGTAGGAGCACAAAGAGATGACATGGGCTTAGAAGTGGCATCTGGGCAGACACTGAGTTTAGACCCTGGGGAAAAGGGAGAGGGATGATGGATCTGACAGCTGGTTCATCTCCCTGAGAGTGTGGATGGAGAACAAGGCACTCAGGAGCCTCAGGCTGGCATCGCCGTCTGTGAGTTGTGCAGAGGCGCCTCCTGCAAGAGCCTGTGCCCACCCTCCCACCTGGACAGATCAAGCCCATCGCCCTCTCCCTCCACAATCCATCCTTCACATCTCATGCCCACGCTGCCTCCCCCTTTGGCTCTTGTGCCCTTTCTGCTCATTCTTTCTGATCAAGTCAGGTGTCACGTCCTTGGGACCCATCATCAGTCCCTGGGAGAGGAATCCAGTTTTTCTTAGCTTCCTATGGCACATCCGCTTGCTTCCCTAGGTCAGTCATGGACATATCTGTTTCTCTGGCTGATGCTGGGCTGTGACTCGATGGCAGACTGACCCCCACTCCACCACCAGATGTGGGTCCTGCCAGAAATCATCAGCAGACTAAGTGTGTGTTTGCCACAGCCTCTTAAAGCCTCTTCCCCTTTGAGCCCATCACCCTCAAATGTTTTGCCCCACTTCTTTCCCATGGCCCCCAAGGTGTCAGTCTCAGCAGATGAGGACATCTAAGTTGACCTCTTTCTTGCCGATACCCCATAATACACCTTCTGCATGACATTCTCCAGGACTGGTTTCATTATATAGAGAACAATCATCATTAGCTAGCAAACCCAAATTGATGAAGGTTGACAAGAAAACCTAAAGGGGCTCTCTTTCCTTTTAGATATTATTTGTGTATTTTACCAGCGATCTTATCCTACCCTCTTAGTCACCGAGGGAAACCGTGAACTAGGTAGAAAATCCAGAACAGAGGTTTTTAAAACCTGTGCCCAAGACCCATCTCCTGGCTACTGGGTAGCCCATCCCCACGGAGGACCATCTTCCCTGTCTGTCACAGCAGTGTCAACCTCAAAAAGAAAAAGAAAAAGAAATTTGGAAAATGATGTTTTCCATATGAATGTTGTTGCTTCTGCTATTGAAATGCATGCTATTGTTCTCAAGGCCAGAACTCTGGATTGGCGATGACATTTTCCAACTGTGTCCTTAAGAGCCAGTCCACAGAACAATGAGCTTTAATAAACCTACAAGACATCCATATGGCTCTGATGTGCAGGTGCATCTCTGCACCACACTTCTTCTCTTCTCTTCCTGTTTCCTCCTTTCTTATGAATAACCAAATTATGCTTGACTATAGAAAACTTCTTGCAACAAAGAATTCTTGTGAACTTCAATATCCTGCTTCCCCCTTTACCTTCATTCAAAAATCTGTCCCTAAAGAGAAAAGAAAAGAAAAGGAGTAAGAAGATAGCTATGTCGTATATCAGTGGACACCTGGTAGTCAAGCCAACCACCGCCTCCCATGGGGTAGCAGGGCATTCACACAGTCTTGTTACGGTGGACAGTTGCCTGACCTAAGAGGTCTCCTAGAGTGTCTGTCCGTGGCTAAATTTAGGACCCACTTTTAAACAATGCCTCCTTTAGGTTTGAGTGGGAATTGCAGCTAAGAAACTAAGACTTAATGACTGTCCTAGACATGAACCACTAGGGTCATCCAGAATTTCCACTCCTGAATAGAGAAATTCCTAGTGAATCATTCTTTACAGGGAGTGTATGATCTAAAGGACAAACATTTCTCAATACTATCAGATTATGAAGTGTAGGAGAGAAAAAAATAAGTTCAGACATTAAAACAAGAATCAGATTCTCAAGTAGAAATCTTGAAAGGGTCAGAAGCTTGGATAAGCACACTAGAAGAATCACTCCCTCCCTTCTTTCCCCTCCAATACGTCACAGCATCAGCACAGAACATTGTTCCATCAAGGCCATCTATGGATGGTTTTGGTTTCTAAAAATATCAGCATTTAAAAAAATAACCCTCTAAATTAATGAAATAAAATAAAATCATAAGCCATTTAAAAAAGCAATAAAATGTTTTATTTTAGTTTAGATCACTTCTAAATCACCAAGCAGATCTAGAGAACATTTGAAAGGAAGGAAGGAAAGTAAAAAAGGAAGGAAAAAGGGGAGGAAGGAGGGAAGATAGGAAGGAAGGAAAAAGGGAAGAAAAAAGGAAGGAAAGGAAGGAAGGAAGGAAAAAGGGAAGGAAGAGAGGAAGGAAAAAAGGAAGGAAGGAAGGAAATAGGGAAGGAAAAGGGAAAGGAAAAGAAGGAAGGAAGAAAGGGAGGGAAGAAGGAAGGAAGAACGGAAGGGAAGCAGGGAGGGAGGAGGAAAACGGGGAAGAAGGAAGGAAGGAAAGGAAGGGAGGGAAGGATGAAGAAGAAGAAGGAGGGAGGAAGGAGGAGTATATGTACTCTGTATGATTCTCACCAATTTTCATACAACACAGATATTTGGAGCTGATATTTGACCCTTAATCAAATATTTATATCTGTGTGTTGGGTGCCCTCCCTGGACAGGAAGTTCCATTAGATCCAACTGTCTGGGCTGAGGTTCTGGGTAAGTCAACAAGCCCCTGCTATTTGCTAGGACCAGTCACCAGAGACCTCATTGTCAGGACCACCTCCCATTGCTGGCCTGCAGAGGCTGCCCGTAGTCAGCCGGCTTCTCCGAAAGCGTCTGCAGTTAGGGGGCAGCTGGGCAGCATTTTCCAGCGTGGCTTTGGGCAAACTTAATATAGTAATGATCCCCAGGAAGTCATGCTTACTGAGCCTTTAACAAAAAAATGCAGAATTTTCTTTCGGTTTCAACTATTGGAAGGCAAGAGAGTTGATACTGGCAGCAATCACAATGTGATGCCAGAGTCCGCATGTCCGTCACTTCTGTAGCCATCTGTAAGACAGATGTGACCCCCTTCCCAGGTCCAGCATGCATGCCAGGTGATTCCCTGATGTCAAACGTGAGCTGGGACCCACTGCTCCGGGCCTCACACCATTTGGTAGCCTCTCTGCCTCTGGTGACAGTGGCTTCTCTCAGTCTGGGATGGATTAATTTCAACAAGAGAGAGGAAACAGTGCCTTTGACAAAAATCACTATGCAAAGTCAGCATGAGCTTGAAACATTTCACTCACGAGTGTGCTGATGTCCTGCCGTCTTCAGAACGCCTTTCTGGGTTACTTTATATCCTTATAAGGTTTGTTTAGGAGAGGACTTAACAAAAGTCTTTTCTCTTTTTCTTTCCCCCTTTCCCTCCAGATAACAGACCTATTAGCGCTGCTCAGTGTGCCTGATCAATGCTGAATGCTGGGGGGGGGGGGGGGGGGGGGGGGGGGGGGG
>NC_043700.1:3424025-3433089 GCF_006229205.1 Suricata suricatta | reverse complement strand
CTGATGTCCTGCCGTCTTCAGAACGCCTTTCTGGGTTACTTTATATCCTTATAAGGTTTGTTTAGGAGAGGACTTAACAAAAGTCTTTTCTCTTTTTCTTTCCCCCTTTCCCTCCAGATAACAGACCTATTAGCGCTGCTCAGTGTGCCTGATCAATGCTGAATGCTGGGGGGGGGGGGGGGGGGGGGGGGGGGGGGGGGGGGGGGGGGGGGGGGGGGGAACGGGGTGTCTTAGAATTAAGTTTAACTAAGCCAGTCTCCCTGGCAGAAAATTGAACATGCAAACAATTGGAGAATATAATATTAAATTTGGTGGTGGCTTAAGTCACCCAATCGTAAAACTAATCGATGGTTCATAACTACAAAAAAACAGTGCCGATGCAAAAGCTGTTCAAGGTCGAGGCAGACATTGGATACAAGTTTAAAATTGATAGCATTTATTTCAAGACCTTTTCAACCAGCTTTATTTCTGTGTTCATAGAGTCCCCAAAAGTCTGCAGAAGCCACTGAATGTTTTCAGTATTACATCTACTATATTTAAGATGAAATTTATGAGCTCTTTGGAAATCACAAATTTGGGGGTTTAAGACACCTTGGGACATGTCTCTTATGCCCTTTAAAGACCTGTTTATAGTGTAGACTTTCTTGTCCAGCATAACTGAACAAACCATCTAATGAGCCATATGTGTCAAAGTGCACTAGTAGTGATTATACCACTGTGAGCATACTTCAATTTTAATGATCAGATGTTAAGAGATAATCAAAGATTTTAAGTCATGCCTGTCAAAATGAGAAAGACACTGGATTACATGCAAGATCTTGTATTTATTAGTTGTCTGGACTTGCACACATCACCTGAATTAACTACTTAATTTTCCTTGTCTATGCAATGGGGAGATTTATACCTAGCCTGTAGGGTGGCTCTAAGGGTCACATGTGCTAATAAATATAAATCACGTGTATGATACCCATAACATCCACTAAAATTAGAATGATCTCTTAATGTTACAATCATTTGCTGAAGAATATCAACTCAAAACTCTCCAGTCTTACAATTTGCACTCATTCCTAGATGCTATAACTCCTTTCTAGAGAAGTTACTCCCTTGAAGTTTCTGATGGAGAAAATAAGCTTTTGCTCAGATGTACACACACACAAACACTCACACACATGGATGTTTGATGCTCTAGTGCATAAAATATCAAATGACAGGAGAGAATGATATGAATCAACTATAGATTTCAGTTTTATTACAATGCGAACTTGTAGGATTTTAAAGTTCCTTCTTACTAAAATGTAAGATGCTTATTCAACCAACAAGTATTTATTGAATGTCACCATAAGCCATACTGTTTCCATTGCTGGAGATAAAACATGGACCAGAGATTGAGTCCCACTCTTGTGGAATTTACATCATTTTAAGGGAGGGACGGAAAAGCACCAGTGAGTGAATGTATGTTGGGCCACACTTGCTGTCACATGGATGTGAGTTAGAGGTCACAGCAGATGGTGAGAAGGGACCTCACTGGGAAGGTGACATGGAAGGAGGGAAGTGTAGGAGGTGACGGGGTAACCGCATGAGCCTGTGGGACGGGGTCCCCAGCACAGGGTGTATGTCTGAGAGGCCATGCATGGAGTGTGTGTGCAGGTGCGGTGGGAAAACTAGGTAGAAGGGAAGGTGCAGTGAGGCACTGGCCTGAGGTCGGAGGAATATGTTTTGCCCCAAGATGGTGCTTGTTGAGAATTTGGAGGCCTATATTCTACTTACTACTTGGGGGCTCTCTGAGTGGACGTGGTCTGGCGTGGGATTTGAGAAGACCGACTGGCTGCTGTGTTGATTATACCTACAGGGCACAAGGGACACGCAGGGCAATCTCACACCAGGCTGATGCGTTAGTTCAGGTGAAAGAGGAAGGTGGCTCAGATTGTAAGAGAGCAGGTAGGGGGGCAAAGGTCAGAATCTGAGTGTCTGTTGAATGTGACTAACAGAAATTGGTGATGTATTGGATTTAGCTTTTGAGAGAACGAGAGGAGGAAAACTAGACTCTGTGGTTCTGGAGGTTAGCCTGTACAACTAGGAAGAATGAGTTACTCTTTTCTTTTTTAAGTAAACCCTACGCCCAACATGGATTTGAACTTAGGACTTAGAGTCACAGGTTCTACAGACTAAGCCAGACAGGTGGCCCAAGAAGGGGTTATGCTTCAGAAAGGTTGTGTGGGAAAGCAGATTGGAGGGGGAGACGAGGGGTCAGGGCCAGTGCACGCCTGTCGATGACCAGTGGAGTGTCTGGACCAGCCCGTGTGGCTCCTGCTGTAATGAAAGATGGCTTTGGCAAAAACCGTCAGGAACTCACAAGACACTGGAGACTTCACGGAACACCTGGTGCCACATGGTAAAGTCGTGGATAAAGAGAAAATGTGCACATTTGCCTGGGGTTCTGCTTTTCTGGGGGACAAGGTCGGGAGGGCCTTGGGTTTGGGAATCAAAACATAAGAGCGGGAATTCAAAGTACAGGGAGAGAAAAATCAAGATGCCAAATGGTCAGTTACAGAAACCAACCAAGGAGTCTGAAACAAAGGTGCCTCAGAGCAGTGTGTAGGCTGGCTCTCATCTGGAGGACTGGCTTGTGATGCATCTAAAAACCCTCTTCCAAGGGGCCACTGCAACACCCAACGCTCACCGTCAGGTATTTGCATGACCCAAAAGACAAAAACCAACCGTGAAAGTATACGTGACATTTTCCAGGAGAGGGTGAGCAGAACATTGAATTAAATTTAAATATAAAGGTCAGGATAACTTAGGAAGTGAGTACAGAGAGAAATACAATCAAGGATGCCTTGAGCAACCAGGACAAGGAAAAGAAAGGCAACAAGATACTTAGGAGGCGTGGAATCCACTTGTAGAAAAACCAAAAGAACATATTGACTGGAAGACAAGCCAAGGAGGTACTGAAGCAGGAAGTGATCACCTGTGTGAAATGTTGCTTACGGATCCTGCAGATGAGGAGGGAGACCATCTTCAGGTTTAGTAGCAGAGAAGTGGTCGGTGACTTTCATTAAGAGCAATCTTAGAGGACTGGTAGAGAGAAAACATTTACATTTGCTATGAATTTATAGACAGATAGATAGATAGGTAGATAGACAATGAATGGGTGGTTGGACAGATAGATGACCGATGCGGTGGCTGGCTAGTGCCTTTTCCTCCTAGAAACAGAAATATAATTAATATAGTATAAAATTTCCACTAATTTAAATATTAATAGAATATAAATTTGAAAATAAATATTTAACTGAATAAAATGTAATTGAGTATAAAAATGAGCAAGGATTCTCAGCTTCCTCCAATAGCTTTGGTCAGATTGTGATTTCTTGCTCTTCCCAGTATATGCCGGGGCTCACCCCCCTGTGTTCTGACCAGTGTGACCTTCCGCTGGGCCCTCAGGCCTGTGAGGCCGTCATGCGGGTTCAGTAAAGATCCCTTAACATCACCTCCTGGCAATGCCAGGACTTTGGACCTACGTGGTCTTCGCTTCCCAGTGTAGCCTGGGGGGGGGCGGGGGGGGGGGGAGGACTCTTCAGGCCTCTATCCACCAGAACAAGATTGCTTCCTTTCTGGAGGCAGGAGAAGTCTCTTTTCAGGATTTGGGTATCTGAGATCAGCAAGACTCAAAATCATGGTCCCCTAAAGTCCTGATGTATCTGGAGACTGTATTGCAACAGCCTTGATGTCTTCGTTGCTTTGACTTAGATGGTTCAGTCTCTGACCACCATCTTTCATTCAGGAATACGTCACACGGCCGAAAAAAATTTGTCTAAATGTATTCACAACTTGATTCTCTTCTGTTACAGTAGTGTTGCATTTTTTCTCCTTCCCTCTTTTCTCTTCACTCATGCCCCCAGAACTCTACATTACCAGCCTCTGCTTTTACATCATGGCTGTCCCATCTCTCATTAGGTTCCTTTGTGGTGGGTTTACTTAAGCCCCTCCTGGCTCCAGGGACCAGAGGTCCTTAGTGGCTTCTCCTGTCCTACATTCAAACCATTAGGGATGGATTCAGCCAAGGTGGTCCTCAGCAGAGGGAAGGGGAGGGAGGTGAATGTGGGAAGGGCTGAATTGGCCAGAGAGCTTAACAGAAGTTCAAAGGCCCACTGAGGAGATCACTAGTCACCATCAACACCTTACACAGCTTTTTTGTGAATGTGGTTAAGGATTTGTTATCTGGTCACTCAGCTCTTTCATTTTGACCTGGACCTCCCTCAGCAACCATGAACATGGACAGAGATGCCCCGAGGGGTAAATCTGTGCTATTTCCTGTGACTGGATCATCCCTCTGTGCCAAATGCTCTCCTTAGGATGATTTTCCTCCCAGGAACGACCTCAATATCCTATAACTAATGAATTCACCTGCAGGGTCACACAGTTTTAGGGTGAACTCAGGCTCATCTGTTCTGCAAGAATGATGCTGTTATCTGTACCTTATAAGTTTTTATTATTGAGTCTTAAACATTTTAATTCCAGTATAATTAACATATCGTGGTTTATGAGTTCAGGTATAGAAAACAGTAACTCAGTAATTCTGTACATCACCCAGTGCTCATCACCTCTTTGACCCTTGCCCCCCACCCCCCTCCCCACAGTCCATCAAGTGTTCTCAGTAGTCAAGGATTTGTTTCTTGGCTTGTCTCTTTCTGTCTCTCTCTCTCTCTCCCTTTTTCCCCCTTTGATCATGTATTTTGATTTTTGAATTACACATATGAGTGAAATCATACTATATTTGTCTTTCTCTGATTTTCTCTGATTTATTTAGCTTTAGCATTATACTCTCTGTGATTGGTGAGTAATATTCCACTGTGTGTGTGTGTGTGTGTGTGTGTGTGTGATATCTTCTTTATCAATTCATCTATCAGTGGATACTTTGGCTGCTTCCATATTTTGGCTATTGTAGCTTAATGTTGCAATAAACTAAGCAGTACATGTATCTTTTTAAATTCGTGTTTTTCTATTCTTGAGTAAATACCCAGTGGTGTGATGACTGGGTAATTGGGTAGTTCTATTTTTAACTTTTAGAGGAGAGTTTACACCATTTTCCAGGGTGGCTGTACCAGTTTGCATTCCTGCTAAGAGTGCATGAGGGTTACCCTTTCTCCACATTCTCGCTAACACTCATTGTTTATTAGGTTTCTTATTTTAGCTATTCTGGCAAGTGTGAGGTGATGTCTCCTCATAGTTTTGATTTGCATCTCCCTAATGTTGAGAGAGATAGGCATCTTTTCTGTATCTGTTGTCCATCTATATGTCTTCTTTGAAGAAATGTCTGCTCATTTCTTCTATCCATTTTATAAGTGGGTATTTGCTTTCTGGGTGTTGATTTTTTTCTATAGAGCTTTAAATATATATGGATAGTAACACTTTATCAGATATGCCTGCACCTAATTTGGAGAATTCTGTTTCTCCAAGCCAAAGTAAACCACTTAAGCCTCATTAAAAACAAAAACTTTAAATCCAAATAGTTATTATCTTATCTACAAAGTAGGGGCAGGTAAGTACTACATGTATATGAACTCTGAATTTCAACATCACAACTTTATTGTTAGCACTAAAAGCAGAAACATTTTCTAATTAAATTTCTTATTCTCCATTAAAACCTCATGCTATGTCAGTCACACATTGGACACTCAGAAGATTGTAAAGGAACAACCTTTCTGATTTTCATAATTATCGTGCTATTCTCTTGTTTAATGAAACAATTGGTATTATGGGATATGAATGCAAAAACACAACCTTTATTGTATTTGTTTTTTTCCATTGTAAAGGATCAGTGGTGAAGCAGTACATGTTGACTCACTGTAGGTTCTCCTCCTGCGATGCTTTGTGAAATCTGTTACCAATATTTATGTACTCCACTGTGTTCATCTGTTGAATTGATTCTTTATATTTTACTTTATTTTGGCATATTTTAGGAAGAATATAAATTTTATATGTAAAATGGCATGTCTTGAGATACATTATACATATATATTAATTAATATTTTTAGAGAGAGAGAGTAGAGGAGGGAGAGAGAGGGAGACACAGAATCTGAAGCAGCTCCATGCTCTGAGCTGTCAGCACAGTGCCCGGGCCAGGGCTTGAACTTACGAACCCTGAGATCATGACCTGAGCCACCCAGGCATCCCAAGAGAGAAACATATTTCATGCAGAATATTTAGTGGACTTGAATTCTCTTTTGAATATTGATGACTGCTTTATTCAAATACTTCCAAACACTTAATGATGTTACTTCACCATCATTGCTTTTTTATGCTGTTAGTGTTTTGTTTGGCTGAGACCCTTGCTGGGTGAGGAGGTGTAATGTGCCTGTGTGTGTCCGTTAGCTGTCACCCTCTGGATTACTTGAGTAGGTTGGAAATCACGGTCCACGGGAGGATATATTTTAACATGTCTTTGAAGCTTCCACCCATTAAAGAATTCAATATGAACTTGAGCTTTGAATAAACTCTACTATGGAAGATACGCCTACATTGGGCAGGCGGTTGTGCACAAGTATATGCACAAGGAGTTTTCTTTAGGCTGGGTATGTTGGGCCACTTTGCATCCCCGAGAATGTGTGCAATAAAAACCTGATTTCTCCCTGAGTGGGTCGGGCTCACATCTGTTTCATTAAAGCCTTTTTCTGAGAAACTGCCATCCTGTGGTGATTTGTCATGACAGCATTCTTTCCCTGTGACACACGTTCTCAGAGTGTGACTACCCTCCCCTCTTTAACGCTTAGATAAGACCACAAGACGGAGAGGGGCAATGTGTAGTAACTTATTATTTTCCCCTAAGTGGAAGCATGACTTATTTGTGTTCTTGATGGTCATGATCTCTAGGCCAAAGGAGAGGCAAAAATAAGTAAATTGTGATGACTTGAGCCGTCTAAATTTTACATAGATTTTAAGCATTTTGCATTTTATCGTTACTTTTAGACAAATAGTAGTCCCATAAAAACAGCCTTATTTAGAAGCTTGGAAAACAGAAAGTTTGCTTTTTGAAAATTCACGTTATGGCACTGCTTTTACTTTGACCTACAGTAGTACGCGTTTTTGCTAACCAAATGGAATCCCAAGAGGATTTTCACTTTTACAAAGAAGGGGAGAAACCAGCCTTTAGCATTGGTTTTGCATGGAGATGACACTTTATGGGGACGTTGGTCCGGAGCAGGCCGAGTGGCCCTGCCCAGCCCCTTCCCTGAACAGCGCTCGGCCCCTCAGCATCTGGCAGCAGACCTTTCAGCTGTGTCTGTGATCAGCTGGACTTAATAGTGATGTATTTTGTTTACCTGTTAGCGAAACACATCTAAGGTCTCAGAAAAACCTAAAAGCGGCGATGCGGGGAATCTGGGTATGCTCAAAAAATTTTTTCCATATAACCTAATGGCAATTGCTTCTTTGCTTTATCTCATTTCATCTGACAAAAAGTTTCATCGAAATGCTCTTCTTGTGGGTAGTCGGGGAAGCCTGTATTAAGTTACATCTGTTAGGTTGCATTTTAAAACATAATCAGTGTCTCTCTGTTGATGATTCAGAAAAATGTTTAAAACATGATTAAATAATGAGTTGTTCCTATTTCAAATAAAATTATGGTTTGCCTTTGATTTCTTCACTATTACATCACTCATTTTTCAACGGCATGCCCTCAGATTTATGTATTATTCAGCAGGAGAATGGAGTTTCCCTGTCACGAACCAGTAAAATAAATGCAGGGGCAGAGTTTTAAAATCAACACATAGGTACTTCTACAATTAGGGATACCATTGGCAGACATTTTAACCTTGCAATTGACAGTCTTATGGGATGGTTTTTATAAGCAAAATGCACAAAAAGCTCACAAAAGAAGAAGCTATATTAGTGATTCATCCCTGTGCATAGGAAATTGAGCGGTGGGGAATTATATCTAATTATATACCTACTCTCTGTGGATGAGAATCCAGTCTGAAGTAACAACCTTCCAAAGAGGTGGCGCCACTGAAGCGTCTAGAGGACCTTCTTTTTCCTTGAGCACTGGGCTTGGTGGCTTCATTCAGCCGACCATCCGTGGATACACAGAGCTACAAGATCCTGCCAGGTCCACAGGATTGGGGAACAACCCTTGAGAGGTTCACTGGCTTTGTTGAAACACAAATTTCTGAAGTCAAATTGGCATCAAAATGTGCGCTGCAATCCAATGATGCATGTGCACTTAATGTCACTGAAATGCATATTTGTAAATGGGTAAGAGTGGTGATTTTTGTGATATGAGTTTTGCCATAATAATAACATAAGACGTGCAGGACAATCTACATGTTCTCATTATGTATTCACTTGTTGTGAAAAGAACATACTTGGGCTTATATTTGGGTTTAAAGAATTTAAAAAAAATTTTTATAATAGTTTATTGTCAAATTGGTTTCCATATAATACCCAGTGCTTCTCCCCACAAGTGCCCCCCACCATGACCATCACCCCCTCCCTCCCTCCCCCTCCCCCTTCAGTCCATGGTTAGTTTTCAGTATTCAGTAGTCTCCCTTGATCTGTGTCCCTCACTCTCCCCAGTTCTTTCCCCCTTCCTCTCCCCATGGTCCCCTGCAAGGTCTCTCCTGTTAGACCAATGAGTGCAAACATATGGTATCTATCCTTCTCTGCCTGACTTATTTCGCTTAGCATGACACCCGCGAGGTCCATCCACTTCACTACAAATGGCCATATTTCATTCTTCCTCATTGCCATATAGTACTCCATTGTATATATATATATACCACATCAGCATCTATAGTCTTTTGATTCATTCATTTTAGTGACTCTGACCAGTGTGAGGTGGTATCTCAGTGTGGTTTTGATTTGGATTTCCCTGATAATGAGTGATGCTGAGCATTGTTTCATGTGCCTGTTGGCCATCTGGATGTCCTCTTTGGAGAAGTGTCTGTTCAGGTCTTCTGCCCATTTCTACACTGGATCATTCATTTTTTGTGTATGTAGTTTAGTGAGCTCCTTGTAGATTTTGGATACTAGCCCTTTATCTGATATGCCATTTGCCACTATCTTTTCC
>NC_043700.1:3339752-3423925 GCF_006229205.1 Suricata suricatta | reverse complement strand
TGGACTGGTGTGTGGTCACATATTAGGGCACTAGGTGCTAGTTAAGTATGTGAAGGGAAATAACAAGTGATATCCATTTGTGAAACAGTGATAACTGTCCTCCATGCGTGACTTTCAGGGACCTTTAAGTGTACATTATGAAGCTCAACAAGAAGAGAACTTCCACAGTTACACGGGCTCCGTTGGCCAAGGAGAACTTTCATCTGCATCAGACCTAGTAACCTTTGCTGGGAGTGTTCTGTGGACCAAATCCAAAGTTCTCATTTTCCAGATAAAGAAAAATGAGGGAAGGAGAAGTTAAGTGACTTGTCAAAGAGCATACATAGAATGGGGTTGCAATCGTGCGCCTTGGCTTCCGATCAAATGTCCTTCCCCATAGTCCATCAATAATATGTCATGACATTCTCGAATGTTCAGATGACAAAGGTCCTGCCTAGTGGGTAAAATTTCCTTGAAGGTTACTAATCAGCAGGTGTGTTGTAGACTGTGTCCTGTGCAGTCACTTTCTCCCATCACCCTTCACAGTGATGCTGTGATCTAGGTTATTGGTCCACCTTGCTGTCTTGTCTCCTTGGCACTGACCCCTTTTCCCGTTCACCTTCACAGCCCCTCAATTCCCTTTACTGACAGACCACGGATAGGAGTTTAAGTTTGTTCTGAAGCCATCAAATTTCTTCTGGGTTCCCACCGATTTGTGGTTGGTTTCTGAGCTGAAGAGCATGAATGTCCAGGATGCCAGTCAATAGAAAGATACATGTCCCAGACACAAAAATTTCATTTATGTGTTTTCCCCCCTGGGTGGAGCAGTGACTTTTATTGACTCACATAGTCTCCCCTCGGTGGGGTAGTGGCCTCCTCACTTAGTGGCTTCACAGACCTCAAGGGACTTCAAATGCTCACGCAGCGGTGCGGCGGGAGGCGACCAGCTGTGAGGCCAGCTGTGTCGTGTTCAATGTCCAATGTACGGAGCCTGATGACACTTCTTTTTTGTCTCCTTATTTGCCTTCATTTAACTTCAACTTCTGAAAGCAAAGTATTTTCAGAAGGAAGCAAGGAAGGAAGGGGAAGGGAAGAAAAGGGAAGGGAAAGAAAACGAGTAAAGAAAGACACTCTTAGCACTTGAATCATAAACTGAACGAATCTGACTTATCTACACTTTGATGATTATGTATGTCTGTTAAGCAGAAGGAAAACAAGCGGACTCATGGCATTTCAGGGACTGTCAGCCTGGCAAAATCATTATGCCAGTTCAGCTAGCCTGTGCCTCACACAGCGCACAGAATTATACCCTTCCTCAGCGCAGAAAAAAGAGTGCCTTCATCAGCTCACCTACGGAACCTCACACAACGACTGAATAGTCAGTCATGTGGCTGAATTTGGCATCTGCTGTCACAATTATGAATTAAAAATGACAGGTCTTTTTTATTTACTTCAGGAATAATCACCAGGCACTGGGCAAAGACATTTTAAGTAATAGTCCTTAACTTCTTTCTACATTTCTGTGACTTTTTTTGTATTTTAATAGGTAGTAGTAGCAGCAACATGAGTTATTTTACCAAGAACTTATTCCAGACCAGGCACTAAAGTCATCACACAGACTAAAACTGTGGCTTCATCAACAGTGGTAGTGATATTGCGCTGTGGTCTCCATTTGTCCATTTGGGTGCCTCTGGCAACACGCCATGGGAGGTGTGGGCTTGTGAACAACAGAAAGGCACTCTCAGGACTCTGGGGCCTGGAAGACACTGGCAGGCTCCCTGTCCAGTGAGTGCCTCCCCATGGTTCACAGACAGCGTTTCCCCACTGTGTCCTCACATGGTGAAGGGGAGCCAGTTCTCTGGGGAGTCTTCTGTGAGGGCCCCAATCCCATTCACAAAGACTTCCCCCACCCTGAGACCTAAGCACACCTCCAAAGACCATGACTACAGTAGTTCAGATTTCAACTTGTGAATTTTGAGGGGGCACATCCAAACATAGCATCTGTGTCTCCCACAGCCTACACATAATTTAGAAATTAAAAGCAGTATGGTGAAAAGTGAAACTTGTAACCAAGCAAAAGACTCCAGGGGCCCCATGGATACTTTCTATAGTATGATGGGAATTCTGATCAAATTGACTAATGGTTTGGGAGTACAGACAAGGAGGTCATTTCTGACTGTGGATGATGTCTGTGTGTATTTTCTTCTCCTTGCTTCTGTGTGTTGATTGGTTTGGTCTTTCTCAGACTGATGGGTTTTGTCATTGATTGATGATGCTTGGGTGCCAGCTCATATTTAAGAGCAGGGGGCCTAAAATGGAATTAGTGTGTTTATTTGGTGTGGGGACAGCTTGTTGAGTGGGAAGCATGGCCACAGGAAGATGTGCCGGGCAGTTTCATTCGGGGCTCCCTGAACGTCCCCAGCTTGGGGCAGTCATCTACGGCTCGCTGACTGTCCAAGGCCAAAAGCTCTCTGCTGTCGTCCTGGGTGGAAGACTTGCATTGAGAATTCCCATAGCCAAGCAGAGGAAGGAAGGGAATCTCATCTTTCAGGATATAGATTTTCCCTCTCTACTTTATTAAGTTTATTTGTTTATTTTGAGAGAGAGAGAGAGGCTGAGAAGCACATAAAGAGAAGGAGAGAGAGAATCCCAAGCAGACTCACACTGTCAGCATAGAGCTCAATGCAGGGCTTAAACTCACAAAACATGAGATCATGACCAGGGCCAGAGTTGGACACTTCATCTACTGCGTCACCCAGGTGCCCTTTGATTTTCCATTAATCCCCTACTCCCCAGATTAGCTCTGTCCAGTGTTCCCAAGTTAGTTCAGCATCTCTGGAGAGAAGGCTGGCAGACCTTCTCATGACATCGAGGTGTGACAGTGGGCTCTCCAGGCAGGACAATATCAGGGAGTGTCCATTTATCTTAGCCAGTATTCTCACACATTCTTCTATGTGGCGCTCTCTTCTCACACATTTTCAGAGACACCCAAGGGGTCCCACGCCTGCACCCTTCTGGGACTCTGTGCTGCAAATGGGCTGGCTTCTGGAATTCCCATGTTCCGCATTTAGATTTCAGCTTTATCATCTCTGCCAAGTCAGTTCCACGTGTTTGTTAACCCGCGACTTCTAGGATTTTCTTGCTGTCCGTGTGTTTCCTTCTCCTTGTGTCCTTGTGGAGATGAGCTTTGTTGTGCTTTCGAAGTGTTTTGTGAGTAAGAAGAGGCAAATAGAGGAGTATGTTCAATACGCCATGTTTAACAGAAAATTCTCAGGTTTTGATAAATTCCAGTTGACATGTTGTATTTGAAATATTTGTGGAACATAATATATGAAAGACCGATTAGAATTTGGATTCAGGGATTGAGCTATAGTGACATTCCTCTGCTCTTGAAGTTTCTCCTCATCCTAAATTATAGTCCTCATTTCCTTAGTTGAATTTGGCGATCATTCCCAGATTCAAGTTTCGACAAAGCCTTCCTCCATGACAGCCTCCACGGACTAGGGGAGAACCAACAAGATGGTCATGATGTTGGAGTTGTGAAATCACGTGCTGCTCTAAAGAATGCTGTCTGTTTGCAGATTCCCCAGGACTCAGGACTGGCTCCTCTTCCATGCCATGAGAAGCTACATTATCCCTCTTGTTCTTGTCATCCCCTTGTCTCTCTGTGGCTCTACTCTTGGGTGTTGAATGGACTTCTTCTGGGTGGCCCTGGACCCATTTATTCTCCAGCTGTTCCTCTGTCAGACTCCATCATCCTAGCAAATGAGTTGTACCAGCCAGACACCTGAGAACCCTTCATGATTTCTCTCCTTTCTTCTCCCCAAATTAATCTCCAAGTCCTGTTGATTCCATCTCCAAAATATACTGACGATTATTCCTTTCCATATCTTTCCTCATTATGCTGGGAAAAGCCACCAGTGTTCCTCACAGAAACTAGAATTGCTTACTAACTTGTGTCTTTTCCCATTTTTGTACTAGTTGGAGACATTCCTCACAAAGGTAACATTTAGAAATATGCATTAGTGGGGTACGTCGATGGGTCAGTTGGTTAAATCTCCAACTCGTGATTGCCATTCAGGTCATGATCTCATGGTTCATGGGTTTGGACTCTGCATGGGACTCTGCACTGACAGTGCAGAGCCTACTTAGGATTCTTTCTCTCTCTCCCCCTTCTGCACATACATACATACATACATACATATATTGTCTCTCTCTTTCTCTCTCTCTCTCAAAATAAATAAATAAAATTTTAATAAATCCTATTGGTGATGTTGTCCATCGTGTGGCAATTATATCATTTATACATAAAATTTATGTTATGGCTTTTTAATGTCCTTCCCCTTGTTAGAATAAAGGTAACTGATTCATGGCTGTCAATAAAAAATTTGGTAATAAATAAATGGATGAGTAGATAACAAGTATCTAGGGACATTGAAAATATTAGATTCACCTAAGGAAAAGTCACCCAAAACAATCAAGAGAAATTATAAAAACTGTATTAAGGAGTAACTACTAAACTCTTGTAGTGATATTCTCCAAATGACCTTCTTCTTTACAAATGAACAAGGAATTGCCTAGAACTATGCACTATTTTGTGGCTTGTAGCCAACCATTGAAACTAAAACCAGTATGTTTTTACTTATATTTTTAATTGGCACAAATATTCAAGTAGCATTTCCAGTGCTTGTGAGAAAGTCCAGTAGAAATGTCCCAGAGGCTGGTGGGAATGTACACCCAGAGCCAGGAGAGAGGGTTGGGTGTGAAAACAAGACATAGTGGTACTATTACTATGAAGGTTTTTCTTCGATGTGTTAGTGTTATAACTATGTATTGAGAACGTAGGCTGTTGGGGGCAGTGCTCATTCTAGCTGATGTCGATGAGGTGAAGGACATTACCACGAAATGTGCATCACTCAGATCATTGAAGAAGACCCAGGTTGGAGCCGAGGGACAGAAGTACATTTTGCAAAAGTGTACCGAAGCCGAGGAGGGTAAGTGCCTGAAGGGGGTGAAGGCAGAGTTTCACAGCAGAGGGGGCAGATGTGATACTTTGTGGGAGGGACACAGAGCAAGGGTGACCCTGCCTATGATCATTTACCCTGGGTTGTAAAGAAGTGGGTAAAGAGGTGGATTGGAGACTGGGCCTATGAATTATGGCCAGTGAAGAGGAGACTGCACAACACAGTGTTAGTTTAGTATTTGAGAATAAATTGTTTAATAGCCGAGCACACAAGTTACTCGAGTGGGTAATCAGGTCATGGTGGAAACTGTGTCAGCTAAAAGGATTATCAAGGCTCAGGCTGAAGGTGGAAAGAGTATATATTTGAGTTTTGCGATAGCAATACCAGGGAGCGTTGCCTCCAGAAAATTCTTGGGGTGAGCAGTTGTCAGAGTACAAGGTTGACAGTGAGGAGAAAGAGACCAAGTATCTAACTGCTGTTATGACCCGAATGAAACAACAGATGAAATGATCTGACCAGGGATGGAAATTGTCCCCATCACGCTCATGGATGCTAGTATATGAAAGGGAACAAATCCAATAACGGAGGGCAAACTCTTAAATGTTCTGTCCCAAATAGCTTAGTCTCTTAATTAGAATCAGCTACCATTTCTATATTCTATGTTAATATTTCCTATTAACTAATATTAATTAGAAGATTGATTCTAATTATGATTACAAAGATCATAGATGATTTTCCTTGAGTATGAAGAGTAAAAAAACATTCAAATGTCAGTGTAGGAAAATAAAACAAAAACTCTTCAGAAATGATGTTATAAAAAGACTTTCATTCAAAATAGAAAACATGACAGCATCCAGACATATGCATGATGTAAAGGCCATTTTAGAATTGAGACAGAGAAAACTCAAAGGAAATTATTAGAAACAAGCAAACAAAACCTAGATTTAGGCATTCAGACTTAATTAATAGGCTAAGAATTTGCAGTATAAGAAAACTAAAGTTGTATTTTGATTGTCCTCTGTAATTGAGAGAAATGGCTGTAGCATTAAAATGGCCATTATAAAATTAAAATGTAACAGCAGATGACCATGAGGACTAATAAATATGTCAGTGCCAGGAAGCTGTAAAGAAAGCACTTTTTATGGTCATTCTTTTCTCCACCGATTCCCTTCAACCACCACTGGCATATGCCGGGTCTCCCCTTGCTCCCTACTCCTGTTCTTTATCTTCACATCGTGTCACTGGGTCCCTCGCATCTGACCCTTCCTTCCTGGGTCCCCTCCCCACAGAACCTTGCTCCGCCTTGAACCTTCCGTGTGCGGGTGAGGCCGTCCACCCACTTCAGGCTGTTGTCCCTTCCCACCCTAACCTTGCTCGTTGTTTCCTGATGTCCCGTGAGGCTCTGTGGTATGGAATTCATGCGCCTGCATTTTCTGAAGTTTTATGTCCAGACCAGAAAATTAGCTCCTACATGTTTTTTTTTTTCTTATGAGGTAAACTGAGTCAGCAACTTCATCGCTGTTACTTGCACTGTGCCTTCTGAGGAGACAACTTCTCGTCCTCACCCGATCATCTCCCTCCAGGGTGGAGCTCACCGACTTGCTCAGGGCAGCCTTTCTGACCCTCGATGGTCCTCCTGGACAGCACCCCTGGTCCTACGCATGATGCCAAAGCAAAGATATTTCTGTTACCTGTGTTTAACAGGTTGGATAGAGCTATAGCTATAGAATAAAGTCTTTCCTGCCTTCATTATTAAATCTGCCACTCTCTACTAAAGTCACAAATTTATGTATCTTCTTTCCTTTGTCAGACACCACTTTCCTTATAATCAGGTGAGATATTATTGATTTCCAGAGTCCAGAGCAGTACCCGGCATGTAATAGGTGCTCATTTCTTGAACGGGTACACATGTGTACTAAAGTCCTTTGGAAATTCTAAACCTCATATTCAAATAGATGACTTTTTTTTAAATCAAGAAGGCTAGTTGTTTCCTATACATTTTCATTTATAAACATGAGCTTAGAAAGTATCCAATATTTGTTTCTTGTTTCCCACAGAAAATTTTGTAGACTCGCATTACAGGGCACTAGAATATTAGAACCTGCATTCCGTGTTGTATAGCAGGTACACGATGTGGCCTGACTTAATGAGTTGCAGAATGCAGTCCTTCGGGAGAAATAAATTCAAATTAAAGCAGTCTTCACTGTGGAGAGTTTTCCTCTATTTGTGGCTTTGAAAAAGCGTTCCTGGAAGCCATGGGCTTTTGAGAGGGTCCTCAGCCGTCATGGCTGGGTGGGGGGAGGAATGGATGTGAGGAGATTGTGAAGCCAACATGATTCTAGAATATCAAGCTTGTGTTTCCTGTCTGATTCTATTGTAACTCTACACACAGTTTCCTCTTAAGGCTTTTCTCTTCTGTAAAGAGAATAATTTTTCAAGTTTTAAAGGCTTTCCAATCAGTGACCACCCTCACAGGGGACTGGCGCTTGGCTCTAAGAAGTACAAATTAAGTTGCTTTTTTCTCACCCCATTAACTATGGTAGAAAATGGAACTCTTAGAGCACCGTCCACTCATTCATCGATATGTAGTCAGTGCAAGCTGTGTGGGAGACGTCCATCACTTGTGGGGGATCCAAGGTGTGGTTCTTTGGCTGGGAAAGACTCTTGGTCCAGTGGAGGTTATAAATAAGCCAACAAATCCATGCTATTCTAAAGACATGAGAGTAGGGAGAACAGATAAGGTGCTGATGGACATGCAACATCCGAGGTGAGTCTTGGCAGATAGAGGGTCCTGACCAGGCAGACAGAGCGAGGTGTGAGGACAGGACTCCAGCATTCCAGGCAGAACGAGGAGCTTATGCACAGAGAATTAGGAAGGTAACAGACACAGATAAGGAGCCATAAAGACTGTTGACTCATTGTGTGACTCCCCAACCACGGACCAATGGGGCAGCACTGTCCAAGCTCAAGTCTGGGGTCGAAACCCAAGCCAACAAGCTTGCATGTGGCAGTCTTGCAGGAGCCTACGTCCCCCTGTCCTTCTTTCAGATTCTTTTCTCCAGCTTTTCTCATTTTAATGTTATGGTATTAACAACATCCGTTCTAGCCTTTCTCCCGACTATAATTCTTGAAACCTTAGTCCTAAGAAAGAATCCTAGGTGAGAAAAGGAAAGAAAAAAGTTTTATAGGAAAAGTAATAGAAAGTGTCATACTTGAAGGTTCACACTGAGCACTGGCATATTCAGGACTCTGAGAAGTCTGTATTAAAGAAGTCTACTTAATATATAAAATCTTTTTCCATCACCGAAGAACTTGAACTTCTGGGAGCACCAACTACTCTTTTGCATATCCTATGTACAAATTTTGAGGAAAAAATGAAAAGCTGATCTCTCATTACCAGAACGTTATAGGGGATCTTGAGTTCCTTGAAGGACACGCTCTCTCAGTATCCATGGACATTCAGGAGCCCTACCATCTTTTTCTCAGTATAGAATATTCTAGAGGCATTGACTGATGGTAGTATGGAATCAGACATGTGCTTTTGCCTGCATAAATTGTTCATGCGTTGACTACAAAGTTTCAAGAAAAGCACCAGCTGTGCACATTTAAAAGCCAGATGTAAATTTTTGGTGATAGAGCAGGGTGGGGGCGGGTGTTCTTGAAAGTTCCGGTCTGGGCTTTGAATGGAGGAAAGCAAATTCCTGAGAACGGGCGCCACCTAGAGGTGGCGGCGGGTGGAGCCGCTGAGCTCTGACACAGGGTCCCTGTTGGCACCTGTTTGGGATGCTCTGCGTATCCTGACGTTGGCACCCTGAGAACTGAGGCCTATTCACATGTGAGAAATAGAGGGACTGTTATTTTGCTGGCTCCGTGGCTTTCTCTGAGCCAGCTCAGAAGACCTCGTTAAAACTGAAACAGAACCGCGCTTGACTTTCTCACTAATCCTGACAGAGTAGGCCCTATACCCGTGTCTCATGTGAAGTGCGTTCGTTTGTGTTCATGACAAGCAGCCCAAAGAGAAAATAAGTTGTGAAACCTAAAAAAAAAGACAGGTTGAGAAAATGCAATTTAAGCCTGATGGTTATAGTTTTCTTGAAAATATGCTTGTATTTTTTATGCTCTGATGAATGTTATGCTACGTTCAAAATATACATATATATACATATATATGGCATGGATTATTCAAAATGTGGCAGGTGTGTTAATTCACCATTTCCTGTGGTGATCGCTGAGCACACACACACGTGCACATACACTCACACATGTATATACATGCAGTTCATTCACATAAACATGTACATACAGGCACATACATGCACAATGTCCGTGTTCAAAACTCTGATGAAGACCTTTTCTGATAGAACAAGACTTTCTTCTAGAAATCTAAGAAAGCAAGCCTTATTTCCATTTCAGTCCATGCATTTAGTCACCAAATATTGACCTCTGTCGTGTATAAGGGTATTTAAAATGTACAACAAATTAAAGTGCAGAGATCTAAGAAATAAGAACAAACACTGCAGTGAAGTTTGGGGACTAGAAGCTGGACAGTGTAGTAGGTCAGATCTGTTTACCGTTTTCTTTGTTCTTTTCTGTCCGTCATTACATCACCAAGCCTTTGCCCTTCTCTGCGTGCGTCTTGTATTAAATACACTGTGGCCCGATAGTCATCTGTGATTGTCTAAACAATAATCCACCCATCCATTCGCTCATTTGGCAAATATTGAGGAATTACCCTTGGAACCTTCTGGAAGATGCCCGACTAGCTTTTAAGAGTTCTTGCTCTGACAATGTCATTCTGGTTTGTGGATATATTAAAAATAAATAAGTAACAAGAAAAATAAAAGTGAAAAAATACGTTGGCTCACTCCAGGATTAAGCAGTTAATTGATTTCCTCAGCTTATGATCTGCCTCTGACCCCTGTCCGCCCTTCCCTCAATTTGCCCATCTCTCAGGACCCAGGCAAGATAGCCAGCTTAGTAGTCTATATCCCAACCTTCCGTTACCCTGTGGCCTGCCTTTGGGGACTGGCGACACGCCCCCCAAGATGCCTGTACTTCTCTCGTAGAAGGAAAAGCCATGTAACAACTGCCCAGTTAACACGAACATCCACACGAACCCCAGGAGAGCAGAGACCAGTCTGTATGATCCACACTTTTAGTAGAAAACCTGCTAGAGCAGTTGGCACACAGTAGATGCTAAATAAATACTCAGTCTATAGATTGCATTAAATACAGATTTAAGAAGTTTATGTAGGTGAGCTGGGTGCCTCAGTCAGTTAAGTGTCTGACTTGGGCTCAGGCCATGATGTCACAGTTCCAGAGTTTGAGCCCCAAGTCAGGCTCTGTGCTGACAGCCTGGAGCCTGCTTTGGATTCTCTCTCTCTCTCTCTCTCTCTCTCTCTCTCTCTCCCCTGCTCATACTCTGTCTCTTTCTCTCTAACATAAACATTAAAATTTTTTTACAAGTTTACATAGAGGGTCATCTAAGTGGCTCAATTGGCTAAGCATCTGACTCTTGATGTCAGCTCAGGTTATGATTTCATGGTTTATGAGATGGAGCCCAAATCGAGTTCTGTGCTGATGGTGCAAAACCGTTTTTGGGATTCTCTCTTTCTACCCCAACCCTCCCCAAAAGATAAATAGGCTTTAAAAAATAAAAATAAATGAAATTCTTATGTAGGAATAATGACCTTTTATATTTTGAGTAAAGATAGTTGCTCCCTATGGGTTGATAGGCAAATGCCTGAACGTTCCAAAAAGGAAAGTTTGATAAAGGTCTGTGCCATAAATTTTAAGGAAATGTAATGATAGAAACTGTGATGTGTGATAAATGGCTTTAGCTCGTGGTTTTTAGTTTGCTTCTGAATCATATGCAATGAATCATGTGGTTCCGTGGATAGAATTTCTATGTTAGACTATTTACATGGTATGCCATATTCTTATAGCCACATATTTTGGGGTAGGAAATATTTTGCAAAAATGATCCAATTCAATAGGAATTTGATTGACTGGCAACAGAACAAATTGATGTGAAAAGAGGACAAAATTTCCAGGAAAGCTGAATTAATCCACTAAGGAAATAAAGGTTAAAACAAAAGTGGTCATTGTACCTTAGGATATCGATGAGTGATTTAGTGGGACATTGTTTCTCAAGTGATCTTTTACATCTGTAATCTGAAAGAGGCACTATCATGCCGAAAAGCAGGTCAGCAAATCCCCATTAGCTCCAGCGGGAAGGAGAAGCCAGTCTCCACAAGAAGATTCTGCACCTGTTTATTCTTAATGATACCTGGTGTGTCATGGTGATTCTAAATTTGGCGTGTGCTGTTCCTGGAATGGGGTTTGCCCATCTTCCCTGTCCTTCTGTCTTGGATGAACACTGTGCCGCACTGATGTCACTTCCTTAAGGAAGTGTTCACACTCCAACACTAGAAAGACAAAAACAGCCTCTTCTGAGCTCTTCTGTCGTTTTTAGCTCATCTGATCTTCAGCCCCAAACACTAGTGTGTAAGAACTCACATTCCCTTACTTTTCTCAGTCAGATTGCATCTGCAACCCGCCCTCCTCCATTAGCCGGCAGGACAACTGTGTCACCAGCCATGATGCCCCACATAAGCCCATGCCACCACCTATTGCCAGAGCCCATTTCTGGGCTCATCTCTGCGGCTGAGCAAAAGTTGCTACTTAAAAGTTTTAAAAGCATATTAAAAACAGAGAAAGCTGTCATTTGATTTTTCTTTGTATTTGCAGTTGGGAAACAAAAGTATTTTATTTCTCAACCCCATATATTCTTTCTATGTTGATGCCACACCAAATATTATAAGTTTTCTCATTCTGGTAATTAGTCAGTATGCATATGCATACAGGAGGAGTTATCACCGCGGCCTGGCCGGTGGTGTTCAAGATGGATATGAGCATCTCAGTGCCAAATGGAGAACTTCCTTGCATATGGCCACTGAGAAACTTTCCATTATGGCCCATCCGGAGCCATAAGGCATTGTGTGAGCAGTACTGATGGGGAGACTGACAGAGCCTGCGTCAATGGCTCTTGGAATAGAGTGACCCATCTGGTTCATAGACAGCATGTACCCATTAGTGAAATATGATTTACATGCAAACTTAGTTTCTCCCCATTTGGTTTATACACCAGTGAGAGATTTTCCAGATGTTATTTTTGAGTATATAAATATGGTCGACTGGGTGAGGAATCTATATTCTTCCATTTTGAACATTAGCAAGCTGAAAGCAACTTCAGATTCATTCTTAATTCAACATCCAACTTTCTGAGAGTAATAAAACCACCTGACTCAGAAGGCAACACCAGGTCTTGAGCTGGTTGGAAAGGCAAGAACCTGGTTGGGAATCAGAAGACAGGGGTCATATTTCTGACTCAGTCACTAAATTATTACTCTGACCTTTCTAGAACAGGAGAGAGTTCCCTGGTAATGTCTATTTCTCAAATGTTGGTCTATGAACTCAACAGGGGTGATGAGGTTTTTCATCAACTGATGAAAAATATAAGTGAATTGGGTAAATTTTCATAACTTTTAATATTATTTCATAAAACTGATTATTTTTGTTCTCAAATTTTGTTCTTTCATAAAATACTAGCAATAGTAGGGGTATTATTGTTTAGATAATCATTGTCTTCGATGATATCAGGCACTGATTTTCTTTTCAATATATTTTAGAAAAAAATGACATTCTATGAAATCCAAAATTTCTAGAATCTTGAACTTAAAAATGATCTAAGACCCTGTCCATCTCTCACACTGAAAGGGTAACAGATACTAAGTAAATGTTATCATTTTCTAGGATACCAAGAACATTAATCACATGAGATGAAGTATAGTTTCCATATCTTAATGAGATTCTCTATATTAAAGTCTTTTAACATTGGGTTTGGGAATTTCCTAGAAGCTTTTTGTAGATATGTCTTTGAATGCTAAGTCTCCAGTACTGACCAGGTTTCTAGAATATTCTTCATCTAAATATATTATATAGAAATTAATGTGGGCATGAAAAGAAAAGGAAAGGAAAGGAAAGGAAAGGGAATGAAATGAAATGAAACGAAATGAAATGAAATGAAAGGAGTAAATAGGGAGGTACCTTAAGGTGTTTTGAGGTTAATAAAAAACACTTATTTACCTATATACTCTTTAAAAGCATGGCTTGACTATTAATTAGAGAACATCCATGCTTTCTTGTAACTGCACAGGGGTTTATAAGCCCTATTACATTACCACACAAGATGCTATTTTCAACTGCAATTTTAAAACCAAAGATCTACTATTCAATATCATTCTAAAAATGGGATACAGCTTATTTTATTATTCTTTGTTCCTAAATAGTATATCGATGGCAATGTGAGAATGTTTCATGTAGGTAAGATTTTTGATTATGAAAGCCAGATAGGTTTTTACGCCCTCAAAGAGTTCCACTGAAGTATCCTCATCTAATGTCCAGAAGTATGTAAGGAGAGTTTGGAGGGAATAGTTTGTGAAGAAGGTATACATTTGTAAGTCTCTTTGCCAATTCCCCTCTTGCAAAGTCAGTTTGCTTTAATGTTCAATTTGCCTAAAACCTCCCTTTCAAGCTAAAGATACTGTCATTTTAGAGAATTTAATGTCATAGAAAGGCTCTTGCTTTTGTGAAGCAATTTATGGGTTATTCTTGCCAATTTAGCAAAGCTTCTTTCTGCCCAATTTGGCTAACCATCGCTTTGAATGCTCAAAAGTGTACAAAAGATAAAAATAAATACATCCAAACATAGAGTTAACATTTTCAAAGATGCTCAAACTGCCTCGTCGTCCATGAACCACTGAGCTTGGTGATTTGATGACAATAATTCAGTGACTTTGATTTAGGTGGGATGACTCTAGAGGGAGGGTATTATTTCAAAGGAGAAAAGAATAAAGAAAGTCAAGTGAATTTAAGAGTTTGATGTGAGGATAGAGGGTCACAAAAAGGAGCAAAAGAGAAGGTGTCACTCTTCTTGATTTTCTTTCAGTTGGTTTTAATCTAATATTCTTCCTCTGTGTCAAGTAAGGAATGACATCTTTCTATAATCCAGTCAGTGAGTAGAACAAGTGAATTTTCAAGATGTAATTAACCTGTGGATATGAATTTCATAAGGAAGGAGGCTATTTATATTTTACATTACTTTTAAACCGTTATTTTCGGAGCTTTGTTTGGTCATAGTAGAAATTTCGTATAGAGATGTTTCTTGCTAAGGGGAGTAAAAAGAAGGCTGGGTTAATCTAGCTGATTCTTAAATTACTATAGCTTTCACAAAACCCTGGGAGACAAAGAAGGAATGGCTGGTGGGGACCATTCCCCTCATTGGTTACCTAGACCTTTGCAAACTTGAGAGTATAGTGGGCTTGGGACCTTGTAGTTAAGCTCCTGGCTATTTACTAAGTGAATTGGAAATATCTCTACTAAATTCAATATGTTAATGATTTACTGATTTTTACTGCTTGAAGTTACCCAGATAAATTAAGGATCTACTCAAACAAGCAAAATGAAAGTATAAAATTGGCTACCTCAGATAAACTTTTTTTTTTGGCTCCTCAGAAAAATAATGGGATATTATTTAATTAGCTATGGATTTGTTTTACTCTAAAATATTTCATTTCCTGGTTGTACATTTATAAAATTCTGACATAAAGTACTATTTCCACCAGGCCATCATAGCAAAAGAAAAATCTTGCTACTTACATTGCCATTTGCCTTTTAAAGTCAAAAACTTGGTCTTTTCTGTTTCAAACAACAGATTTGTAAGAGCCCCCAGTGTCCACAATAAAGCCATCAGAAGAAAAAATTGGATTTGCATGGGTCAAAGTTGACATCTTACATACTCGCTGTTGACAGCAGAACATGTCATGTGACAATAGAGGTTGGCAAGAAAGACATTAAACAGTAGTCAAAGGGCAAACCTCAGTTCACGCCTTGGTGGTGCTATGCCAGAGGTGGGTGTGGGTGTGGCTAGTTAGGATGGGGTCCTGGGGAAAGGGGCGGGGGCGGGGCTGAATGTGGCGAGGAGGGACTGAGAAGATGCTTCTCTGTCAGCGGTTAACATTTGGCAGGGGGAGGGGGGAGGCTCATGGAAGGAAGGGCCTGCAGGGGAGCAGAGGGGGTGGGGCGGGCGCTGGCAGTGAGGAGATTCAAGCAGTTCATGATGACTAGAGAAAATGAGGCAACGAAGTGGTGGACGAAGAGACTTGGAAAGTAGGTCTGGGACAGACTGGGAAAATCCTCACACGTCTCAATGCCAAGCTCTCATTGTATCCTAAAACCGCAGGAACGGAAGAGTCTCCTACTATTAACATAAGGGGACCATTTTGGCCAATTTGAAATCTATTTCTGCTGGGAAGACTGAGGGGAGATACCTGATAAAAGGGAAGAACTTTGGAGCAGGACTTGATAGGAAGGAAGGAGAGCAATCGGAAGCCCTTTGTATTTTAGCGAATTACGTGAGGACATTGCAAAAGCCTTCCGCGTGGTAGGAAGGTAAAGCTGTGTATGGGAGAAGGTTGGGCTCCAGGGAAGATTTCTTTTCATAGAAGATTTGAACATGTGTTTTCACTGTAAGCCGTTAGAGGGCAAGACTCAAGAAAGGAGTGGTCCAAGAAGCAAGGAGTCAAAGGGATGGGAAAGAACAGAATAGGAATTGTTAGAATAGTTAAGAATAAGGAAGATTTCCCGAGCGGGTCTCTCTGACCTCAAGTGTGTACCACACAAGGTGGACTTTTCATCCATCACATCGAGAAGGCATGTCGCTGCAGAGGTTTAAGAAAGTCTCACACTCCCTTGTATTTTCAAGGGATATTTAATGGCCCTGTAATTTTCCAACCTGGATATTAAAGCAAACCATCATAAAACAGGACCGTTTTCTACATGTTCTTTTTCTGATTTCCAGAATGCAAAATTCCCACCAGTATATTTTCTCCATCTTTCGTGCTTTTTCTTTCTGGTATATTTTTTAGTCATTTCTTGACTCATGATCTTTTATAGAATTGGTTTTATGTCAGTCTGCTGCATATTACAGCCTAGGTTTTATTACTTACTCCATGTTCATTTTCTTAAAGTTATTTTCAGGGAGAAAAAGAAAATGGAACAAGCCAAATCAGTCTGATACGGAAGTTAAAAATATCATTCGCTCTTAGAGTTCATCTTAGATTAATAAACTGCAGAAGGCAGATGAACGGAACCATCAATTACCAGCTTTCCATAGTCATGGAGATTCTGAAAACAAGCATAATAGCGTTTTAATAACGAGGTAATTATAACAGGCCAGCAACTCAATACCTTGGAGAATTGCTTTTCTGTTACTCCTGAAAAGGATTCCAGGAAGACCTGACTTGTTTTCTTTCTTTCTCTTTCTTCTTCACCTTCACTTCCTTCTCATCCTGTGTTTTGACTGCAAAAGCAATGATCACAAGGGAATTTACCTTTTAAAGTAAGAAATACATCTTTGCTCTCTTGCTGTATCTATTTTCACTCCTGTTACCTGAAAATCTCCACCCATATGTTTAGATATTTTGCATCAACAAAGTCATAATGCACTTAGACTATCATATTCTAACATTATACTCAATGGATAATGAATACTGGGGATGGCTTATTTCTTAGTAGAACAAAAGTCTATGTCCCGATATACTATCATATGTTTACTTGTTCCCTATTGTTTGGATTTTTATTTAATTTCTTTAAGTAAAGTATATTATTATTTATTTCTTTTAAGATTTTATTTTTAAGTACCCTACACCCAGTGTGGGGCTTAAACTCATGAACTTGGAGATCATGAGTCACATGCTTTTCTGACTGAGCCAGCCAGGTGCCCCCTACTGTTGGGATTTTAGGTTTCACTTTTCTCTGCATAAATATTTCATGCTATAATAAATGCCATCTAATATACATTCTTAGGAATGGAAAAGTTAGACTAATTAATATGAGCATAATTGTGGTTCTTGACTCATGCTGACCTGTTGCTCTTTAAATACAGACCCGTTTATAAATAATATCACCAGGTCTTAGACTGCATCTGTCTTAAAATAATTTTTATAGTCTTTAGCATTATCCATTTTAATGGTTGTTATTGAAACAGTATGAAATGTTACATTACCTCTATTGATTTTTTTTTATTTACACACTTATTGTAAAAAAAGTTTCATTTGAACCAACATATAAATGCTTAGCTTATGTAGCAACACATAACCAACCATAATGAAAAGTTTCTTTAATTATTTTCCATTTAAGAAATGTTAATGGTTTGACAACAGTTTTCAAGGAATAATGTAAAAATTAAATCAGCTACCTTAAATTTTAAAGTTCAGGATGCAAAATGACCACAAAGGAGATATGCAAAATGACCACAAAGGAAACCTCAAAGAAAAATATTATTCACTTTTGAAAATCTTTCTTGAATGTGTGAAAAATACCTCAGTGATTAATCTACTTTGCATCTAGTCACATCATTGCCAGCCCAGCCTGCACGGTCTAGACCACTGATAATTGTGTAACCTAATTCCATTATTTAAAATAATAACAGCGACAACAATAATCATAGTTATTTTGTTCATCATATAACTTTCCACATTAATTTGTATCCCAGTTTGTAATCTTATATTTATCACTACATATATAAATTATTTTTCCCAATTTTAGTATTTTTAATATCAACTAGAAAATACTCCCCTGAGGATAATAAAATACCTCTTACAGGGGCGCCTGGGTGGCTCAATCGGTTAAGTGTCCGGCTTTGGCTCGAGTCATGATCTCACGGTTTGTGGGTTCGAGCCCCGCGTCAGGCTCTGTGCTGACAGCTAGCTCAGAGCCTGGAGCCTGCTTCGGATTCTGTGTCTCCCTCTTTCTGTGACCCTCCCCTGCTTACACTCTCTCTCTCTGTCTCTCAAAAAGAAATTTAAAAAAACCTTTAAAATACCTCTTTCAAATTTAAAAATGATATTTATACACACTTGTAAGAAGTATATGTACAATGTTCATGGAAACATTTAAAACAATTTTTTGACACTTATTGTTTTTTGAGAGACAGAGGGAGAGCAGTGGGGGGCAGAGAGAGAGAGGGAGACCCAGACATTGAAGCAGCTCCAGGCTCCGAGCTGTCAGCACAGAGCCTGACACGGGGCTCAAACCCACAAATGGCGAGATCACAACTGGAGCCAAAGTCAGATGCTCAACCAGCTGAGCCCCCCAGGTGCCTCAAGCACTGAAGAAGTTTTAAAAGGTACTCTTTATAAATCTGTGCTTGGCAAATATTTAAGCGAACTATTATATTCCTTCTGTCTTTTCAGAGGAGAGGGCATTTGTTTGAATCCAAGTTATCAAAGAGTTTTTGAAATTTAGGAAAATATATTTGTAATCAAATAATCTGCTTTTAGAATTACACAGGCAATTATTCAAAAATCATAAACATTGGGACAACTTAAAAATAACAAAGTATTTTTTTAATGACACTGCCTCTTTGAACGTTTTGTGAAATCTTAGTCTTCTTGCGTATAATTCCATGTCTTATACATAACAGCAGGGACCGGAGGGCTGAAAGTCCCCCTCTTCACCTGGGCATTGTTTGAATTAGTCCCCCACCTTTCTGTCCTTCCACCTGGGGAGAACGGGTAGGGCTCCAGAAAGATTCCTGAGTGAGGTGGGGAGAAACTACATACGCTCTGCAGAACGTAAAGTAACGGTGCCGTAAGCGGATGGCAGGTCATGACGATAAAGACTCGGGAAAAGAAAGCACTAAGGAATCTAAGCAAATCTGCCTGCAAGAGGATTCAGGACTGATTTTCTGGGGGGTGGTAATTTTGAAACCCATTCATTTCCTCTCTTTGGATGCTTATTTGTAGAAGTATGCTATCAGTAAACAATATTCACTTCCCGCTCCAGAAATACCTAGCACAGCCATTTATTTCTTCCATGGCCATAATATCTGTGCATATCGCAGTGACCAATGGAGCCGGCTGACCTCAGCACTTATTATTTGGTGGAAAAACTTGGCACTTCCCTCACCTGAGTCATGATAGCCATTGCCGTGAGATATGGTGGTGCCGTGGGAGGACCCGGGAAGCACAGCGGTCCATGTGTGACTGCATCCCCACCATCAACCTGCTGTGTCACTTCCAAATGGCTGGAAGGACGTTGGTCTCTCAAGGTCAGCTTCTACATCCATAAAAAGTGGGAAAAAAGTTAACTCCAATGGGTTGTTTGGAGAAGTAAGCTGCATTTATAAGCAACTAATCTAGCAAATAATAAGCACTCTGTGAATACCACATTGATGGTATTACAAGAGGATGAAGCATACACCCAAGCTAAAATATTTTTTTTACAGCTCTTGCCTTATAACATTTATCTTTACTCAAAAATGTTTGAGTAAATAAATAATTCTTTTAAAGGGGATATTTTAAAAACTAGATGAGGGGCGCCTGGGTGGCTCGGTCGGTTGAGCATCCAGCTTTGGCTCGGGGCATGATCTCACAGTTCATGGGTTCAAGCCCCTCGTCAGGCTCTGTGCTGGTGACTAGCTCAGAGCCTGGAGCCTGTTTTGGATTCTGCGTCTCCCTCTCTCTCTGACTCTCCCCTGCTCACGCTGTCTCTCTCTGTCTCTCTAAAATAAATAAAAAACGTAAAAAAAAACCTAGATGAGTGGGGAAAACATTAGTTATTATGAGTAATATTTTGCTTAGGGTTTAACTAATTAAAAATGTGAAATGAGACTATTTAAGTCAGGTACTTCTTCACCAAACAGTCTATTCAAGGACGATTTCATTCAGGAGAGTTGAGATGAAAGCATCTATATTAAATCATACTTCATTTTTTCAAAGCAAGTATATAAAACTGTCATGCAAAAATAAATTATAGCTGTTAGCATAATTGAGACAGGACTTTTTATAAAATAATTAGGCTTTTCATTAAATACCTTCTCCAAACACATGCTTTTTTAAATGTTTATTTATTATTATGAGAGAGAGGAAGAGAAAAACACAAGTGGGGAAGGGGCAGAGAGAGCGGGAGACAGAATTCGAAGCAGGTTCCAGGCTCCGAGTTGTCAGCACTGAGCTGGACGCGGGGCTCAAACACATGATCTGTGACATTGTGACCTGAACTGAAGTCAGACAGTCAACCAACTGAGCCTCCCACATGTGTCTCCACACATGTCCATCAAATGGTTTAGAATCTTCCTGTCAGTGTGGTACAGAAGAGGTACAGTAATTTCCCATACATTATAGTAAATAAGGTAGTGTTTTATAAAGTTGTATCTGACTTCTTCTACAATCTAAAAACTGTTGACAAACTCGGGAATTACTGGAGAAAGAGTTATTTTATAATTAGATAATGGGAGACATTTCTGGCTTTTCTAATTTTGTAAAGATTATCAAATGATGTTAGTTTGATAATTTGGAAATGGAAGAAAACGTCTCATTCTAAGAAAGCAAATGTGAAATGAAAGCCTAAAAACTCCGTTTTCTTTTTACCACCCCATCAATTGATAATCAGGGAGGAGGGGATGGTGAAATGGTCAAATACTGTGCCTGCCTACCTACTTGCCAGCCTACCGGCCTACCTACATAGGTACTACCATCCCTACTTGGCCAGTGACCGGACATGACAGCAAGGTACAAGTAGATGAGTGTAAGTCCTCTGCTCCCTGTCACACTGGGTCCACGTTCAGAATCAAGCTGTTTCATAACAGAGGATACTTGATTCACAGAAGATAGACTACACTTCCCTGTGTTCATTACCAATATGCTTTGTTCATTGCAGAGAGGAGACAAGGTATAAGTTTTCTATTGCCGCTATAATAAGTTGCCACAAATTTAAGGTAAAAATTAATCCACCAATTTCGTATTTGACACGGGCCTCACTGAGCTGGAATCTACACTCTCAGCAAATCTGCTTTTTCTGAAGAAAGGTAAGCAGCCCTTTCCAACATCTTTGCTAGCTCTGGAGGCCGCCCACACTCCCGTGCTCACGACCCCCTTTCTCCATACTGAAAACCAGCAAGTTGCATCATTTCAACCATTATTCTCTATTGATATCTCCTTGTGACCATAGCCTAGAAAAGTTCTTTGATTTAAGAACCCACTGTGATAATACAGGGTCCACTCGGATAATCGGGGACAACATCTCCATCTCAAAATCCTTAACTCTTCAATCTGTGAAGACCCTTTGGCCAAGTCTATGAACACATTCACAGGTGCTGGGTGTCAGGATGGACACATTTTGGTCAAGGACACTAGTCTGCCTGCTGGCAACCCAAGAGAACGCACCATACCTTCGCTTTCCTACTTCTGTGTGTCCATGCAGGCTGTCCCATTATCTGGAACACTGTCTTCACTCTGCCTACCCATGTTTTTTTTTTTTTTCTGTGTTTCAAGTGTGAATGCCCCTTCTTTATGGATATTTTTGGATGTCTAGGCCCTCACTCTTAATTTCTCCTGTGCAATAATCTTGTTTCCTTTACGATACTTCCCCCATTTAGAGACACCTATTTGAGCATGTATTTCTTTAATACTGGTTTCCCTCCAGCCCCACATGTCCTGTGAGGGTACGTACCGTGTTTTATCCAACATCAAAATGATATCACTTACCATGATTCTCACAGAGAGAAGTCAAAATACCTGTTTTTTGAATGAATACACCAGTGATATGTTGAAGACTCTATGCTAACCAGAATTAGTTTTAAATTTAAGTATAAAAATACAAGTCTGGTTTTCAAGCCCTGGCTGGCTAAAACCCACTCCGTAAAACATTTTGTACATTGCCATGACCCCTACATTCTTCCGTTCTAGGGAGAAACAGTTATGAAATGCAAAAAGAAAAGAAAATACACAGAGAGATAAAGTCAGGCATTAACATGCAACATTGTCACTGAGCTCTTGAAAAGCAAACAGGCAGATGCTCCATTCTCTGAAGCACATTCAGTAAAATGGATAAAAAGCTCACGATGTTGTAAAGAAAAGACATAATTCATCAAGCAGCCACGTCTCATTTTGTTGTGTCATTATAGGGGTAATAACGCTGTCTAAGACAGCTGGCCAGCCCACCAGCCCTGGAAATGACTGGAAGAAAATGTTTTCTCTGGAAAAAAAAAAAGTACTTTACACTTAAATTGAGACACGAGCATTAAGAGCTGTCAGAAGTGGGGGTTGGAACTCCACGTGTCTCCACTTGTTCTTCCTAAGATACAATCATCTACATGGAAATAAAGGATATTTTCTGGCCCAGGAATTTCACGGAAGGCTCAGATAAATGCTGTTTGGCAAGGCAAATAACTGTAACAATCTCCTCGTAATTCCCATTCATAATGGTCATCCTTCCTAATTAGGAACCACTGAGAATCTGTAGGAAGCAAAGCCTTGAATCCTGGAGCCCAGTGGAGGTGACGTGCACAAACAACCCTGGAGAGATGGTGTTTGTTCTATTTACCCAGTAGTGTTTTTAAAATTATTTTTCCTTGCCCTCTACCTTTTGAAAATATTTTTCTAAACTTTGAGAAAATTATGGAAATGAGATGGATGGTCAAACTCTAATAAATGCTCATTTATATCTTGCATTTCCATTTACTCTATAGTTGTCACTTAATGTAGTCTACATATTTTTGTTTAACTTACAGGAAAAAGGATGTGCACCAATTATTATGTTGTTCAGATATTCTGCACACGTAACATTACTTAATCCTTACATAAATCACTTGGGTTGTGACACATTATCTTTAATTTATATGTAAAGTCACTTACGCTCAGTGAACTTAGGCATTTGCCCACGGTCAAGTAGACGGAAGGCATTTGCCCAAGGTCAACTAGATAAAAGGTGGTGGATGGAATTTGAATTCCCCTATCTCTGATTGCAGCGTATCATGATGACTTGGGCATGAGCATCTAGATGTGAAAAATACAATGGGGAAGAACTAAATTAATAAAGCAACTTCCCAAAATTTCATTATGGGAATTAGAAAAATAACATGAATCCCAATGTCTTTAACCCTGATTAGCTTTGGGAAAAGGATTTGTAATTATATGATACATTAATTATATGTACATTAATTATTTATTTCAACCTAAATTTCTGAAGACTTATAATATTTTTATTTATGTAATTTCATCATTGAGACTCAACTTCCTCATTTAAAAAAAAGGATATTAAGCAGAGAATTGTGGAGTTTCCTCTTAATTCTGGTTTTTACTGACTTTTCTGTGATTGACGATACTGTGTGTTTTTAATATTCAGTGCCTTTCTTGCTTGTTTCAATCACCAAAGCAAAACAAAAGTTGATGTAGTATGATCAGAAAACAATTGTTATCAATGGATTAAAGAGAGGAATTGTTTTGGAATTCTAGCTAGCGGTTTGTCATGATGAGTCCAGCATTAAATTGCACTGTGTTCAGGCTGTTAAAGAGGAGCACTTGAAATTTCAGACTAGAGTGGTAACTGATGCAAATCTCACTGGGATGTTATGACTCAAAATAAATTATTACGAGGAAAAATTATAATGATGAAGATTTGTGGGAACACATATTTAATCACTGTTCAGGATTTCATGGTAACGCAAGAAAGTTTCCAAGATCCAGAGTCCTTGACATTATAATAGTCACCATTTCTCATTCAGCTTATTTGTTATTCCATATTGGTTAGGACTCAGAGTACCCATACATTGGTCACAAAATTGTGACCTAAAACGTTGTCACAGTAGGCCATCGTGAAGGAGGAAGAAAATTATAGTTCTCTGGTGTCACCTACACAAAAATCATCCAATTTTCCATCCAGAGTATTATACTTGAGTCTTGAATTCCTGAAAATATTTTAAAAGGATCAAAGGACCTGATCTCTAAAGAATAGCATTGGATTAACAGCATTCAGTCTGGACTCCAGGTCTCTCCAGGGTCCTGCACTGAACATGGATTGGATTTCTGATTCATTCCCAGCACAGGGCAAGGTTTGTTCGAGAAGCAAGGATGGACAGGTTTGCCCATCCTCCCAAGGCTTGCTGCAGGGTAAGGAGAACACAGTATTGATGATCGCTGCCTTTGAGTGAGCTTACACTTTAGAACGTATTTCTAGTTGCCTGCTGGATTCACTGTTTTCCAGGAGAGTCTGTGACTTGAGCCCTAACCACGGGGCCACGGCCGTCCTGTCTTCACTCTGCCATGCTCTTCATCTATATCGAGCCTCAATGCATTTTGGAATCCAGATCCCAAACTAAGAAAAATCACCCCAAGCAGTTTACATATCAATGACTAAAGCAGAAAAAGCGTGTGAATTTAACATTTTCACACATTAGGTTAAATATAACCTCAAGTGTCATCCTGGCAGCGTTGCCTTCCACATAACCTGTTTGAATGTGGGATTGTGCCCCGTGTGGCACTCTCGCCTTTCCTACGAGCGATCTTGGGCAGACGGGTGTGGACTGAGGCCCAGGAGGTGTTTCCCAGGTTCTCCTTGCAGACTTGTGTAGGGGCGGGTGCCGACTCCCCCTGCCTTTTTCTACACCCCTGCTTTTCCCCTGTCCACACACCCGCCGGCGTCCCCAGGGTGGGACACAGCTGTCTGAGACATAGACATGTGGAAAGCCACAGAACCTACAAAAAGCCAGAGGAAGACCATTCTAATTGAAATAAAAAGAAGGGAGGGAAGAGATCGCTGAGCCTGTCTGTTCGGAAAGACCAATTTAACTATTCTCTGCGCCACTCCAATCAGGTCCTTGACGACGTGCTCCTTGGAATAATGTTTTCAAGTGCACACAAAATACAGATTGCCACGAGAACCAATTATATCGACCGGCACCAGGATCCGTCCACTCCTTAGGGATCCGTGACCCCATCCGGGGAAGGCAGGCTATGGTGGGGACTTGACCCGATGTAGCCGCACGCTTCCAGACGTTGTGTCCAAATCAAGGCAGCTGAGACATTCCTTACATGTTTTCCTGAAAGATTCATTTCTCAGTACAGGAGGAAAGAAGGTTCTGTTTCTCTTGCTCTAGAAATCCATATTTTACTTACCTGCAGGCTTGGTTTATCCACAGTGCTGGTCTGACCCCACAGTTCTCAAGCTCTGGGGGGACCTCATCATCCCGTTTCTCCTGCTGGCCAGGAAGGGCAGCAGATGAAGGCTGAAGACAAAACAAAAGAGAGGCCATACTTTTTATTCAGTGCCACTAAAATTACAATAAAAAACTTGTTGTTAGATCCTTCACGGTGCTACTAACATATTACCCATAGAGGAGAAATGAGGCATTATTATAATTAAGACCTGTGTCTCCATTTGTCACTAGATATATTTGACAGATCTTTCTGTCCATCATTTCATGACCAGGGTAACATCAACACGAGGGAGGAGGTCTGCAGTTCTTCTCGATCTTCAAAGCCCACCCTATATGAGTAACTTTGAGGAAATTTTATTTATTCCTTAATTACAGTTTCTATTCTCTCTCTTCATTCATTATGAGAAGCATCAATACTGATTGTTGGATGGAGTTAGTGTGAGATATTAGAAGCACATAAACTCAGAAGGTCAATATTTAGTTGTTTGACTTCACAATTTTTACTGGGGCACCTGAGTGGCTCAGTCAGTTGAGCATCTGACTTTGGCTCAGGGCATGATCTCCAGGTTCCTGAGTTCAAGCCCTGTGTAGGGCTTTCTGCTGTCAGCACAAAGCCTGCTTCAGATCATCCGTCCCCTCTCTCTCCCCCTTCCCTCCTATGCTATCTCAAAAAATATAAATTAAAAAATAATTTTTACCATTGTATGTAAAATGGACCAACATATTAGTTGACCTACAGTAGCAGCAAACTGATCGTATATATTTTTCTGTGTTTAAGTGACTACTATTCATATACTATCTTATATTCCATCACATTAGGAAAACAATAGATACTAATTGTAGAATTTGCAAAGGAGGAAGTAAGATGTAGGCACATTCCCATCTCTTGGAATTGAACGCGGTACTTTTTCTGGTCCTTTCCCTGTGTGCCCATGAGGGGTCTCAGAGAGGCCTCCTGGTTTCACAGTATGAGTAAGACAGGACTGCGTCCCTTCCAAATGTGGCCGCGGGGCACTCTGCCGTGCTTCGGCTTCACCCCTCCAGCCCCACCCCTTGTCGGTTGTGGTCGGTTGTTAGACGCGCTCACTGTGGGGAGATTCGGGTCCACCCTCCCAGGGATGCGGTGTCTTTCCGTGGCTGGGGCCCCCGGTGGCTGCCTCCCAGCCCAGCGGGTCTGCTCCCACACCTGGGCTTTCTCCTGTGGCTCCACCGCTGCCTTCACTGTCCCACCTCCCAGGGTGGGCGGGAGGAGAAGTTGGGGTGGAGGGGGCGCCCCGCACACCTCCTCATGTGCCCCATGGCTTTGGGATGCCGGGAGTCCCCTTTCTAACACGGCAAGGTCGCAGTTCTCAGTGGCCACCATGCACACGTGGCCCTGCCCGGGCGTCACATTTGCAGTTTTCTCAGAGGGCCTGGCAGCACTCCTGTCCCCTCTTAAAGGCTTCCCTCTGCCCTCACAGGAGCCCTCCACCTCCTTTCCGGAGCCTCCTGGGACTCGGACCCCCTCTGCCTGCCCCTTTAGAGATGCCAGCAAGACCTGAGCCTGTGAACAGGCCGGACAAGTGCACACGACCCGAGTGTGAACATTCAGTGTGACACCCTGTGTATTTATGTGAGCAGTGCACACTACACATCAGTTAATGTGCTCTCAATGCGTTAGGTTGCCCACGTGTGTGGCGTTTTCATCCACAGGTGACATGGCACACTTACTCTGTGCCTGGTCACTTAGGATTCACAGGACTTGTACGGTTATGTTAAGCGCCCTGTGCTCTCCAGCTCCTGAGTGTGCAAAGCTGCAGGGAGATATGTGTGAACTGATGACCTATCTAGTAGAAATAGTTCTCCAGGTTAATCTGGGACCTCAAAGATACATAAGACATGTATTAGTACCCCAACGAGGTCCTGCAAACAGGATCAATGCAAAAATGACCTAAACTTGAGGTATTCTAAGGTCAGTCTTGAGTTCTAAAGGTGTGATGCATTTGATTTGCAAGGTGCTCAGTGTAAATTATAAAAGTAGAGAAGACATTATATAATGATAGGAATGTATAAAAGTATAGTCTTAAGAGAGGGTGGTCTCAAAGTTTGTGACTTACAGAAGAAACTCCCTAGAAGGATGTTTCATGGAAACATGAGTGTTGTTAGCTTAATCGTGTCTACCACAGGGGAACAAGTGAGTTGATTTGAGTTTGAGCCTGGAGACAAACAGAGGTTCTTTGAAAACTCAAATGATAGAAGTCATTAAAATGCAATAAATACACGCCCCTCTATGCCTATGTTAGTCAGGCCTGGCAGCTTTAACAAAGTGCCACAGACTGGTCCATAAACAATGGAAATTTATTTCTCACCCTTGTGGAGGCTGGATTGCTGAGATCAGGCGCCACAAGCAGTTGGGGGTCTGGTGAGAGTCCGTTCGCAGAGCCTGTGTGCCCTCCCGTGGCAGAGAAAGGGAAGGGGGCTCTGCAGGGGTGTCTTTGATAAGGGCACAAATCTCCTTTATGAGGCTCCAGCATCTTGACTCCTTCACCTCCTACAGGCCTCACCGCCTAGTACCCTAGGAGGGTACCTAATACCTCCTTGAGGGTTCGGACTTCAACGTACAAATTTGCAGTGGACATAAACATCCAGTCAATTCCACTGACATACTGGTGGTTCATAGACTGACTTGGGCTACACCCAAGCCTGCAGATTCAGTCTCACTTCAGTTCTCAAGCAAATATTCCCTGTCTTGGGGCCCACAGGGATTTGTCACTGTGCGGAGCTGGTGCTGAATAAGGTACCTACTGGCCGAACGGTTCATAGTAAAAGCTCTCTTGCTCAAGGATTAGGGGATTTTGTCTCAAAGCACTTTCAGCTTCTCCAGGGCTCAGTCTTACTGTTGATAATATCCACCTAGAGGCACAGGGTGGAGGGGAATCCCCTTGGTTAGAGGGTGGGGCAAGGTGGCCTACCGATACCCCAGGGACCACTGGGTAGAGAGAGTTGAGGAAGATTCTCTAAAACAGATATCCTAGAATTAGTCATCAGAGCTCCTTCTAAACATGATGGGATATTTTAATTGAATATATTATGAAGCCATGTATAAAAATTATTAGTCAGACATCATCCTTATAACTTATAATGTAAACTAACCATATTTGGTAACATGTAACCATCTTCCTTGTTGTAACTATCATTTCCTAAGATACCTTGTTGCGCACTTTAGAAACGAAGAAGTATCCTATTTAAAACACACTAACTTCTTGTTTCCATGCTGTTTTGCTCTGTATATGGTTCTTGTGATGACATCACAGATACTTGTGTTGAGAGACAACTGGGCACAGCAGGAGGCTTGCGTATCCCTAGCGGACCCCCGCGGAGACATGGGTCTCCGGGTCTCCGTACGGGTGCTTTGACTGCTGGTACAGATGGCTTACAGAAGTTGAATTATGCTCATGTGCCTTTTCTTTGCTCTGCTTTGCATCGTTGTCCAATTCTGATGTGGCTGAAGTCTTGAAACTCACAGTTGATTTTGCTGATTCACATCCCCAATCACTTGATAGAACTCGTTGTTCAATTCAACCTTAAACACAAAGTAAAGTGAACTACCATCAAAATATAACGGGCCTTTCCATTTTTATGTAGAAGGAGATTATATATTTTGCAGAAACACACAGAACTGAAATCAACCTGCTGAATTTTTCATGCAGCTTTTCATTTTCTTTCAATTTGCCTTGTAGTTTTCTTTCAACATATAAGCTTACACAGCCAGCGGCCGGGACTCAGGGCTGTGGGACAGACTTCCCTAGGTGTGGCTTAGCAAGACGCACCCATCAGGGACTGCTCTTGTCACACACGTGTTGGATTGCAAGCGGATTAAGCGTGGTGTTTTTATTTTTATCTTGTTTGACCTATCGACCACATTTATTAGTTTGGGGTTCTTTTTCTGTTTGTTAACAAGTTACAACAAACATTCTTTCTGGATAGGAAGCCTGAACTTTCACTCTGGTTCAGACAGTAACTAATGTCATGTTTTAACCTCTGCGTGCTCCCATTCTGTGTCAGTCCAGACACGGGAACACATCATCTCTGAATCCTTTCCAGTTAAAAAGCTATGTCTCCAGGTGAATTCTTAGTTTTTAATTTGCATTTCTGACTGTATTATTTTATTCAGTTACACAATGTGCCTTGTATCAGGCTCTAATTATTCGAAAGCAATCCACATTGTGTGTCATTAAATGTTACACTCACTCCATGAAATAGTTGTCGTTTCATAGCTGGGGAAACTGAGGCCCCGACAGGTTAACTTGCCCGATGCCAAATCCCCACTAAAAGTGGGGACTAGATTTGATTAGAGCCAGGTCAGCTCCTCATTCCCCGTTGGTGTCACTATACCACACCTCTGTCTTTCTCTTAGAGAAAGAAAAGGCAAGTGCTTCTTGAAACTGTGGGATTTCAGGAGCTTAGAGCTGACTCAAGACTATCTATCATGGGCCAACTAAACTTAATGTTTTAAAAAGCTGTGCTCTTTTAATTGATCCCGCCTTACTATCTGGCAACGTGATGAAATTCTTTATGTGCCAGATTAACTTCCGTGATTTATCAAGACATTTTTCTTTAATATTAAAAGGATTAATTAAAATATGAAAAAATATGGTTAAACACACACATATTTCATTATGACCCATTATAAATATGGGCCGAGGGCATCAGTAGAAGGTTTTTTGCCTTGGGATGCTAACAACGTGAACCAGTAAGCACATTTGTTGAAGCCTATTATCCAGAGGCAAATGGCTTTACCATTTTTAAAATCTGTCCCACTAAAACAGTATCAGGTGTGATGCCACCATGCCTGAGGGAAGGTCAAGGGCGATCACAAGATTAATGCATCTTTAATGTAAATTTAAACAGTAACCTTATTAGTAGAAATATTGTGATTTTTTTCTTTAAGTCACAGAAACGGACTTTGCTCGACTTACGTATTTTCTGTTTGTTAATGCCGTGGTCAAGCTGAGCAGCCCCGTTATTGTTATTCCTACTGAATGCCTTCGGCCTTGGGCTTCCTCCTGAGTGACTCACAAGTATATCGTGTAGTAAAGGGATACGAAGAGGTTCTCTGCAGATGCGCAAGGCTGGACTCGCATCTCCACGGCACGGAGACTTGGCACAGACATGTCCACGAGGGCACAGCACATGTGATCCCTGACGTCAGAGGTCACCGGCCGATGGGGTCAAGGGATTGTTCTAGTAAACTGAACTGTTAATCTCATGAACGTCTTTAGTAAGTAATTCACATCAGTTGCCATAGCCAACAAAACCTGGCCTGTCAGTCGGTGGCTTTTCCCAAAAAAGGTTCAGGTCACAGTCCAGGGAGCCCCTCTCCTCATGGGGGATAAACCGATCAGCACAAACACAAGTGAGCGTGACTCCTTCAGTTACGTCAGCGGCAGGGACATTCCTGTCTTCCTAATCTCCTCTCCTTCCCCCAACTTTTCCAAAATCCTATCCCTTCATGGAGTCTCTTCATCTTTCCTCTTAATAGAAGTATGTGTTTTGTTTTGTTTTGTTTTTTCCTTTCTAGGAATTATTTAAAAGCCATTGATGTACATTTTTACTTTCTCTCTTATTTATAGAAAGCCAAAAGGTAAGCAAAACAAAATCATTTAAAAGGGGTTCCTTTTAGGATCTTCCCCAGAGGACTTAACACGGCAGTGAACGAGCCCTAGGGGAATCCGCGTCGGCCTCTACCCAGTTCTCCGGGAGTTACTAAACGTGGTCTCAGATGAGTGATTCACAAATAAGCCGCCATGACAGTGTTTAGCAGTGATTAATGTCAAGGCCCTCCTCCAAAATAAAACCCCTCTCACTTTGTTGCAAAACTCATCTATGGTAATAAACTCATGGCTTCCACTCTATGACTGTTACACAGGTGAAATCAAGCAGCTCAGTTTGGACCCCTGTCTTCTGATGGACCAACGGGGGCCCAGGTCAGGTGCTGAAGAGAGTCCAAGGCACCAGTGGCCTCGAAAGCTTGGGTGCCTTTCCTCCTGGGTTATTATAGTCAAATGTCACATAAATTAAAGTGTCCCTTACTGCCAAATTCTGTAAATGAATTATGTGCTGCTTAAATATTTTAGGATTAATGTGACAATGTCTTGAAACCCAAGCATTTTAAATTAAATGTTGTGCATCCTGCCAGCCATCACATTTCAATTTGCTTTAAATCACCTCTGTGACCAGGGAGAAGTTTGTACTTTATTTATTTGCTTGTTTGTTTGTTTATTATTTATTCCCTCCCTCCTTCCCTTCCTCCCTCTCTTTTTCCCTTGTTCCCTTCCTTCTTCACTCCCTCCCTTCTTCCCTTTCTTCCTACCCTCCTCCTTTCCTCCCTCCCTCACTCCCTTTCTTCCCTCCTTCCTTGTTTTCATCTTCTGGCTTTAGAAGAGATAAAGTGCCAGACAATGAACACCACAGGTGGTTGCACAGACCACTCCTAACTGCTTGGTGTCTAATTAGCAAAAATGCAGTAGCGCCATCCCGGGAGGCCACGCCCTGTGAGAGTGAACATAGAAAATCAAGAATCAAATTGTTAAACCACGTGCGGAGTGGTGTCAAAAGATCTTCAGAGACTGTTAGGTGGGGAGGGGGGAAGAATCCTGCCTTCTTATTTTACTGTTAGTGGCAGTGAGTTACATTCGTCTGTGAGCGCTGCATTGTAACTCCTTATTTGACGCTGACGGAAATGTACTTCCGGAGAGCTACTTAATGCCCACAGTGTCATTTAGAAGGCATTGCATTCTAGTATGTCCCTCGATTTCTGTGATTGGAGGAACATAACTACTCCTTACAAGTCATTTCTAAATCTCCCACATAAGCCCACATTAAAGTATGGCATCCGCTTGTCTCTGGACAGTCTTGAAGAATGTCCCAGAATGCTGCAAAGCAACATACTGTTCATGAGTTAGTGTCCATATGTTTAGGATGAAGAAGCATCCCAGAATTCTTCAGGGTTTGAAGGGACCAGAGACTCTTTTCCAGCCATGAGCAAACATTTGCATCACCAGTAAGAGTTCTATTGAGTCCCGTGGAGGAAAAGTACTTACTCTTAATGCAGTAGCATTATTGAGTAGGACCAAGGCAGTAAGTCATTGGGAGAGCTTCCCAGCCCTGAAAGGTGTAGATAGGGCAGTGTTTGTGATTTGCACCTGTGAGACTCTTCCTTCTCCTTCATCTCCATGTCTGGGGCAGTTTTTACCCTGTACAGTTGCATTTAATTTTGACAGTTTTACTGACTAGCATCTTCATTCCATGAATGAGAAAGTATCCTGGCAAACTGGCTTCTGGTGTCCCAGGGCTGGTCTGGGAGGGGCCGGGCCCACTCACTGCCTCATGCAGAGTCCTGACCCTGGCCACAGTCAGGTTCTAGGCAACTGAAGATGAATTACCATCCTTAATTCTGACCATGGGACCCCCTCTCTTGTGATTTTGCAATTTCCTCTCTGTTCCTATGAGTATGACAAAGTCAGTGCAGTCATGCTCACCTTCTTGTGTTGCACAGTGTTCTGTGCTCACGGCACCCCAGGGGGTGTCTCAAATGCTTTGGGAGCCTCTCTGGGCCACAGGGTGGGGAGGGCCTGACTCCACCCTTTCAGGGAGGGTGCTCCCTAATCTGCATCTTCATGCTCACCTGGCAGTATAAGCCTATAAATATTTACTTATAAAAGAATAATGAATCTGTCTGTAATTGTTAAGGATAAGTTGCGTATTCTAAGCTAGATCTCAAGTAGAAGTGTTCATCCACTTTGATTATTTAATATTCTTCAAATAGTAAAGCCATGAACTTAGAATTCAAGTTATTGAGCAAGAGTCTCTCTGTTAATTAAAGATATGATTATTTTATGGCATGCTGGCCTTCTGGCCCCTAAGACTGCACCTCCCGCTAATCTTAAGAGACTTCTACTTGTAGGGTCTACTTTGCCTTAAAATGAAAACTATTCCTAAGGCGTGAGTCTGTTTTACAAACATATCTGAGTATACTCTCTCAAATTCATTATTTATTAGGTGCTTATGTTCCTATTTATGGCACGATTCAGTAATTAGCCATTTATTGATTGGCTATTAAATCATAATAAGTTTTGCAGTTTCATGAATCAGCACCTTGATTTGGATGATGGATGCTATTGGTCAACTTGTAAGTAAAGAATTAGTAAATGTATTTCTCTTTATTTGAACTTGAGTTAGGAAAAGGATGATTTTGTGGACCTTTCCATGGATCATGTGTTCTTGAAATTCGACAGCGTATGCTATTTATAAAATTGTTCTTTATCAAACATACCATTTTATAATGATTACTCTTTGTGGGCACCATCCTAAGTATTTTCGGAGTGCTGCAACTTTCATCTTCATGATAACCTATGACAAAACTATTACTCTCCCATTTTAAGATGGGGATCCTAAAGGACAAAGAGTTTAAATAATTTGCTCCAAATCACACGATGTTGCTGGTGTAAGGCCAAGGTTCAAAGCCAATGGATCTGGCTCTGTGCCTGGGCTTCAAGGATGACACTGTGCTATCTCATAAAGAGCATAGTAGATCGGATCCAAATGACTCCCCCAGCTTTGATTGAAGACGGAAAGACTAGTGGATTTGAGCAAGGGTTCAAGTGTTCATGACCATCTCCTGGACTCAACCTACTATTTAGAAGATAGACACTGTTTCCTAAACATCACACAAGGAGTCTTCAAATGAGTACATTGACCTCGATGAATCATAAATGAGTGTATTATCTCTGCTCATGATTAGGTTCTTACGTTGCCCTGACACAGAGTTAATATTATACAGTGTTTCTACAGGGCACGATGCTGTTTCTTGCATGGTTATACTATTTCTATGTTTGTACTCAAGTTTTGGAAATTATAATCACCGTCTCCAAGATGTAGTTCTTAGGGGCAAGGTCACTGAGATGGCAGTGTAGATAATTACAGAATTTGGCATCATTTTCATTAAAAAACACTGATGACACCCATGGGTACAATGTTCTCTGGACTCTGGGATTCTCCTTGGTCTACCTGATGGCCATCTCAAGTTTGTGGGCATGTTGTCCATATGCCTCAAATTTACTGTTTTCAGCAGTAAATTCCTTTTACTTCTTTAATCATTTTTTCTAAAGTGTATTTTTTAAAGGTTATTTTCCATAAGTCAGGTGTTTCAAAGCTCTCTCTTCACCACTAAATTATTATTATTATTATTATTATTATTATTATTATACATTGTCATAACGGCTACTAGGAAATTTAAAATTGTGCTTATTAACTTAACAGAATTGATGAAGACGTAAATAATTTACATGGAATTGGACTTCACTTGAAAACTGAGACTTAAGGGGCTGTGGACGATAGCATATTGTGACAAATAAACCAGGAAACCCTGAGCAGGAGACACCTGATGCCAGAAGAGAGAGCCAGGTGTCCCCACCACTAGTTGGTGTTGGGGGGGGCTAACAGTTACTAGTGAGCCATGAATCACAACATGTCACACCTGTGGGTATTTTCTGTGCAGTCTACCAATTTTATCGAGTTGCTTTCCATTTCATTCCTGATTGAAAAAAGAACAAAATTGCTACGTAGATTGTGTTAGTAGTAATCATTAGTCCTGGATACATCATTTTAAATATCTTGATTTCTCCTGATTTTCTATTGTAGTAATATTTTTATTAGCGAATCCGCGTTTTGATTCATTGCAAATATTTTTTTAGAATTGTTCATTTTCCAAATGTCAGAAACTCACTTTTACCCCTTAAGTGCGTCTTTGTGGCCTTATTGAATGTATTAATAAAAATATTTTTTAAATTTTATTTATTTATTTCGAGAGAGAGTGAGAGAGTGAGAGAGAGAGCATAAGTGAGAGAGTGACAGAGAGAGAGGAAGAGAGAGCATGTCAAGCAGGCTTCTTGCAGAGCCCAATGCAGGGCTTGATCTCACAACCTGAAGCAAAATAAGAGTCAGAAATGCAACCAACTGAGCCCCCCAGGTGCCCCAATTAAACTCTTTTAAAATGAAGTAGAATTATCTCCATAGTTTTAAGGTAATCTCAAAATGCAGAATGAGTATTGTGGGTATCACACCTACCAATGATGTCAACATGATAAGGTGCTTCCAACTGCATATTTGCTCATCTCAAGTCATCCCTCTTTATTTGCAAGACTTGATTCTCACATCACTGGCTTTATTTTATCAGCCAATATCTTAGGTTGCTTGAGATTCTATTAGGTCTCTTCAGATGCATTCCCCTGTTCAAACACACAGTCTGGTGTTCTGACTTCAGTGATATTAATTTCTATTTCAGTAATTGGGAACCCCTACAATTTGCATATTTTAACTTGTCTTTGTTTTCTTCATTTAATCTAGGAATTGTGTTATTAGTGGGAAAAAAATCTTGATCTTCTGTTATTTATATAATTGTTTAGTTTCTCTCTAATTAAGAGCTTCAAAATAATAGAGCATTCACAATCTGAATGTTTTGACCCAAATGTTTTACTGTCTCGTCCCAGAGAGCGAATATATGTGAGGCACACTCTTCATCACAAAATTGCCTGGAGTAGAAAACACCTTTCTTTTCACTGATCACGTATCATTGGATATTAAAGGGACAAGCATTTATTGAACATATGTTATCTGACAGGCATTTGTGAAGCATGTATATTGTCTCACTTGATCATTAAGGCAATCCCTTGGGACACATATTCTACTGGCCCATTATTCACATGGACTCAGGATTTATAGACTCCTTCAAAAAGCATCTAAAGATTATTCACTTTGGGCCAGGCATGTGTTAGATGCTTTGGGGAATGCAAGAAGGAATTCACTCAAACTTAGTTCAAGCATACTTCCTTAAGCCTCTCCTTCAGAGAGTGGAAACAGAAATCCAATAGGTCCTGCCTCCCATGTTCCCTTAATGTATCAACCAGTTTTAAATAGACTAATTGAAAATGCAGAACTTAATGTCAGGTCACTGTTAGGTCTAGTGATATGTCTAATTTTGTTGTTGTTGTTCAGTCCTTATTTTTCTTGAGGTATTTAAAATTGAAAATTGAAAAATAATTCAAATAGGTTAAAATATCTAAGTGCAACATATGTGTGTGTGTGTGTTTATCTATGTCTACACACACACACACACACAAGAATCATGCAGTGAAACAGTTGTACGGACTCTGGTTATGTCTGTGAAATCATTTTAAAATCCATTGCAGCAAAGGGAAACTGATCATTTTACCTGCACCAACTAATCTTTTTTAAGTTTATTTATTTATTTTGATAGAAACAGAGACAGCACAAGTTGGGAAGGAGCAAGGGAGGAAGGGAGGGAGAGGGAATCCCAAGCAGGTTCCACACTGTCAGCACAGAGCCTGATGTGGGGCCCAAACTCAAGAACTGTGAGACCATGACTTGAGCCAAGATGGAGAGTTGGACACTTACCCGACTGAGCCACCAGGCACCCCTGTACCAAGGAACGTTAAAACTGCATTTGCTAAATAGTCAACTAGTCAGAAAAATAGTTAATGTTTATTTCAATAAAAAATAGATGTCTTTTTGTTTACTTTGTTTTAGGTGTGGCATTGTTTGGGGGAGGACATTTTAAGCATTTAATGCACATTTTAAGCATTTAAAATAATAACAAACCATATCATTGTGTTTCTATTCAAGTGCTTTACATGTATAGCATAAGATTATTATTCTTAGTGATTTATAACAAATAGGAAATTTGAATCAAGTGGTTCACCGTCATCTGTTTTATGTTTCATGCGGCCTCATTTAGTTTTCAAATAGATAGACTCGAGTGAATGGCTCTTCCTCCCAACACTTAGCATGAACGAGTTAATCGTATACTGGAATATTTAATGTATCTAATACCCTATTTTCACATTTGGATACTCTCTGCTTTGTTCCTGTGCATTATTTTCAGCCTGGCTTTTTTATTTTTGTCACTGCGCCACACTGGCCATGGCCATCCTCAATCCCTGCATCATTCTGTGATTAAAAATAGGCTAGGTCAATTCTGACAACTTGCAAACTTAGAAAAAAAGGTACAAATGCTCGGTGACCACAGGTTAATAAGTATTATGTGCTTTGGATGTCCTAATATTGTTTGGTTTGGTTGAGGTTTTGAAGTCCATCAATAAAGACTTACAACTGCCAGGTCATGTGATATTAGATGTAGAGGAAATATGAAATAGTGATGAGTGCCGTGTTTCCATTTAATAAGACAGATTTCCTGACAACCACGGAGATCTTGGCCCTTCTATAAGGCCATGGCTGGCAGATTCGGGGACAGAACTTCTTAATTCCATGCTTGGCCTCGTACTATGCCCACTCTTGCTGGAAACAGTGGGGCAATCCGGAGGAACTGTGACAGCAGTTGGGGTGTCACACCTAAGGAACAGAACCTCAGTGAGTGAAGGGCAGACGCCATGAAACACACGAGAATGAGAAAATAATCAGGCAGATAGGCAAGCGTGTCAGGAGCAACAATGGTCAATAAGAGAGAAATGTGAAGAGCCAGGCTGTCCAGACGTGGGGGTGGGTGTACTGGTTTCCCATTGAGAAGAACAAAGTGAGTAAATGGTATGATTAACTTTTTTGACAATTACTAATAATCTATTCTATATAAACTCTACATATCTCGTGTAGGAAATGGCAAAAAACAAACAAACATAACACCCTTCTCCCCACAATGTTTGCATACCCTGCTGCACACAGAGCATGTGTGTTTCCCCAAACTTGGATGTGGAAACCTGACCCCCAGCTGGTGGGGGGGGTCACTGGGACCTTGGGAGGTGATTAGATCGTGAGAGCAGAGCCCGGTGAATGGGATTCTTGCGCTTATGAAAGAGACCCCACAGAGCTCTCTCCCTGCCAACCTGTGAGGAGCGGGCAAAAAGATGTCCACTAATGAACCCGGCAGAGAGGCCTCACCAGTCGCCAGATCTGACAGCTGCTTGATCTTGGACGCCCAGCCCCCAGAGCTGCCAGAGATAAATGCATGTTGTGCACAAGCACCCCCATCTGGGGTAACTTGGTGACAGCAGTCCAGATGGACTAAGACAGACTCTTTTGGATGGGGCTTTGTACCTCTTCCCATCAGGAGATAGAATCTCTTTTCTGTCCCCTTGAACTTGGACCACACTTGTGATTTGCTGTCTAAGGGAAGACAGTGAAAGTGATTCTGTGGGACTTCCAAGGCTCCGTGGCACCGTCTGCTCCCTCCTGTGGGGTCCCTGACCTGCTGTGGTGAGAAACCCAGGCCCGGCTGCTCAAGGCCGGGGAAGCTTGTGGGGAGCAAAGGCCAGCGGTCACCGGGAACACCCTCCGCACTTGTGGACGCAGCTCGCTGTCACCAGCGGCTCACAGATGATGTGCGCATCAGCATGCATGGGTGGAGGGGCTCCCAAGAGTTCCGCGGGCCACGTTCAGCCAGTCTGCTGCGGGCTGTGAAGTCTGCATTTCTGGGAAGTCCGCAGATGGTGCTGACAGTGCTTGTGCAGGGTCACCTCCTGCAAGCACAGCCTTAGATAGCTATTGCTTTGTGGTGCCAGGCCGCTACCACCGCATACGGACCACATAGACAAGTGGAAATGATGAAAAATAAAAGTCGTCTTTAGCTCTCTTCCTGTCTAGTTAACATGTTGGTCTCTCATTTTTCAGTTTTTTTCTTTCCATGTACTCCTTTGATTCCCACAATCACATGGTCATTGGGGTCTGGGTGATTTTACCTTCCCCCTCCTTTCACATAATGCTATTTATGTTTTGTCTGGCACCAAATATTTCTTTATCCAGGGTGCCTGGATGGCTACATTGGTTAAGTGGCTGACTTTGGCTCAGGTCACGATCTCATGGTCTGTGAGTTCGAGCCCTGTGACAGGCTCTGTGCTGACAGCTCAGAACCTGGAGCCTGCTTCGGATTCTGTGTCTCCCTGTCTCTCGCCCCCCCGTTTCTCTCTCTCCAAAATAAATAAATATTTTTTTAAAAAAATTAAGAAAAACACATTTTTTCCTTTTAATAATCTCTGTCAATAAAATTTCCTCATGAGTAAAGGTACTAAGTTAATGTGAATGGCTTTCTTATTAGACTTGCCTGATTTCAAAGTTTTGCTGCCACACATAATGATGTAAATGTTTTGTGCTATTTCCCTTCCAATACAACTTCTCTGCCAATACGAGTGTTGTTTTTAAGGCGCTCACATTTATTCATTTGGTTTCTATATGCTGTCTCCTCACAGTGTTTTACAGCCAACATATGTAGTCAAACCTGGGTTTGCAAGCATGTTTTATTTCAGAAACATGCATGTAATCCAAAGCACTTGTGTATGGAAGAAAATCCCCCATAAGAAATAATGGAAACTCAGAGGATTCATTCCACAACCCCAAAACATTCATCTAAAAATGATTACAATACTGTCATAGAATACAAAATAATGAAGAAAATACAAAATATAAAAAAATAAACAAATTAATCTGTATTTGTCTTTGAAAAACTTCGTGGCCAGTGTGAGGGAGATGAGAGAGGAGGGTTAGCATCCAGGACAACGTTCACGATCAGTAACGGAATCACTGCTGTCTACCGGCTCAATGGAACGTATTTCTGCATGGGAACCGTTGTCTATGCTCCACGGATGTTGACTACAGCACAGCATTAACAAACTCTCGTCATAGACTGTATTTTGTGTAACTGGCAATAAGGCAGCAGAGGGCAGGGTCTATGTCTGCAGGCAGCCTGACCTGGAATGAAGCAAGAATTCCTAAGCTCACTCTTGTCTGGAAAAGCCAAGGATCATCCATAGGTGCTTTGAAGTGACAAAAATACACTAGTGTCAGTTGTAGGCACCTTCCAGTGTTCTGAAAAATCACTGATTCCTGCCAAAGGCTGTGGCCTGAAACCAAACATCCGAGCATGGGAAATGACTACCCACAGTCCTTCAGTGAGAGAGAGAGAAAAAGAGAGAGGCAGACAGAGAAGGAGAGAGAGAGAAGAACCATTGACTTAGTTGTGATCATGTGACATTCGGTGCCATGTACTATTTGTACTACAAGACATCGCTCATTTATCAAGATAAAACATATTAGAAATGTTTGCTCATCTTGCAGAACACTCACAGAACAAGTTCCTCACAGTCCAAGGTTTTACTGTAACAATTTTGTTACTTTAAGACAGGTGTCAATTGGATATATTCTCCACTGAACAAGAAAAATATATTACCAGTAGGAAAGAAGCACTGTCACAATGTAATCAGGAAAAAGTACAAAAGATAACTTTAACCCAAACAATGGGAGAGTCACTCTCCTAAGGATGTGACCCCTCCGTGGAGGCAATTAAATATAAATGGTTTTATTTAATTGCCTGACATTGTGATATCACCTTTGTGGCTTGAGCTAAATTTTCCTCGGTAAGAAGTAATTAAAAATCACTTTTCAACAATGATCTTTCTCGATGGTCAAGGTCTTACGCTATTCCTCAGATAATATTATTCTTGGCAGAATTTATCTATGAAAGTGCAAAGTAAAAGTCAGTGAAAGGCACCCAGGTTTCGCTTAAAAGGGAATATAATCTACTTAGAGTGGAGGACAATGAGATAAGAGATTGCAATCCCGTAAGTGCCCTGAAGAGCCATCAATAGCAATTTAAAGGACTTCAATATTAAATGCAGGAATTGACATCAGATCTGTAAAAATGTCAATGTGACTAAGTTGTCTGGTGTTCATTAACATCAGTTCTGTATCCGAATATTTTTTGAGGGTGTGACTTGTCTTGTCTGGCACCAAATGGTTCTCTCTCCCGAGAGCCGCCTCTCTGTCCCTCCCCGCCTCCTCCCCCAGCCCACACCTCTCCCTCCCTCAGTCTGCTCACTGCTCCCTAGTCTTTCTTTGAGAAAGTTAGTACCAGCCAGTTTCCCATCATTTCTAGTGTTGATTATTATAAAGAAGCTTCACACATCATAGACCATCCAGGCCTCGTGTGGTATTATTGGGGAGCGGGGAGGGGGACTGTGTTATTTATTGTATGTACCCATAGTTTCTCACAGATTTAATAGCCTTCCAAATCTATTACATATACAGTAAGAAAAGCATGGTCAGGAGGAGTGGACCTTCTAGAATGAAACTCCTTTTCTACTAATTTAAGGGTGTAGGACCTGGGGCAGGTGACTGACTCTCTCAGAGAACCTCATTTCAATGGAGAAAACAGGAACAATACCTCTCTCCATCCAGGGTTGAGGCAGTGTGACCATGATGAAGCATTCAGTGGCACTCACATGCTTTCCGTGGACTGACCTCCACCCAGGCCCACATTAAGACCCACCCACAGGGCTGCCCACCTGATGCTGATTGGTTCCCAAGTGGGCGGGTGGCCAGGCCTAAGCCAATGGGCTCCGGGCCTTCCATTGGCCACAGTCATTGGTCTGTGAATGGACACATAAGCTCCTGAACTTCTCCCTAGTATAATACTGCCTGTAATGTTTGTGTTGGGGAGGGAGCGGAAGGGCTCTCAGACACGCTCTGCAGACCTGTGCCTGGAGACCTAGAGCTAGAGGTATCATTTTGAAACCAGAAGAGAAGTGAGTTCCTACACAGAAGAAAAGGACTCCAAGCTGTGATCAGATTGTGTATGAAGCCAATCTTACCACTGACTTTCCAGTTATATGAGTGAATGAATTTCGTTGTTGCTGTGGTTGTGGTTGTGGTTGTGTGTGTGCGTGCACGCACACATGTTATAATGCAAAACAACTCTGATAGAGTCCTGAATTTTGAGACAGTCGAAAACTTCATACGACAATTAACATTGTTTTGATTCTAAGAAATGACATTCAGCTTTTCTTTTTTTTTATTTTTTTTTTACCATTTTTATTTATTTTAGAGAGAGACAAACAGACAGCAGGAGCAGGGGAGGGTCAGAGAGAGAGGGAGACACAGAATCTGAAAACAGGCTCCAGGCTCTGAGCTGTCAGCAGAGAGCCCGATGCGGGGCTTGAACCCTGGAACCGTGAGATCATGACCTGAGCCGAAGTAGGACCTCAACCAACTAAGCCACCCAGGTGCCCCGACATTCAGCTTTCCTAAACTTTAAGAAAGCTATGTATTCAGTAAGCTTTTGACAGAGTCTCATATTGTGAAAAATTGTGATAATTTTGCCTTCCACCTGTCCTGTAAATCCCAAGTGGATAAGGTTTTATTAACCTCACTGTGTAGATTCAACTTTGTATCTCTCCTCTGTGCCCCAGGGACACCCCCTGCTTATCTCTACTAAATTCAATCTGTATTTTAAGCATCTGTCCCTCCCTCTGTTAAGCCAACCGTGAAGGGGAAAGACCCTTCTCCAGGCACTGACTATTGACTGAGGCTTGTAAATATAGTACAGAATTCCCCCTTACATTTGATTTCAGGTAAAGAACAGTTTTTCAAGTGTGTCCCAAATATTGTGTGGGACATACTTATACTAAAACATTATTGGCTGTTTCTGTGAAATTTAAACTTAACTGGCTGTCCTATATTTTTATTCCCTAAATCTAGCAACTGTATATAGATTTCACCTAGTAGTTATCACGTTTATTGGGATTCTTACAACTGTACCCAGAAATTAGAATGAAAGCTTTTTGTTTTGCTGTAACAATCACCCTAAAACCAAGCACCAGGCAGAAAAACCATAAATGCATAGCACCTCATTGTTTCTCTGTATCAGGAAGCTAAGCTGGCAAAGATTATTTGCTCAATTGACCAAACTTTAGTCAGGCTCCCGAACCTTCTCACAGGCCCCTCTGTATGGTTCCTTATAAAATCTAGGTTCAGCAAGTCATTTTCATCAGGGCCCCTCCCTCAATGTCCAATCACCCGTAATATCAGTTGAGTTTCTCGTCCCCCACCATCACCTTGGTGATGTGTGACAGCCTGAGCTGTCTTCAGCAAGAATCCTGTTTGGTCAGTTAAGATACAACTCCCCCCCACATCCCCCTCCTCCACCTCCACCGCCTCTGTTCCTAGTAATTTTCTATCTCCTGATTGCCTGCGCTATTCTTGGGCCATAAGTTCTCACTGCCCATGCTGTGTGTGGAGTTGAGCCCAGTCTCTCAACAACACTAGAAAGTCCCACCGTAGGGATCGCTGTTCCTATCCCAACAATCCTCCTCACTGTCCTCTCATGAATGAAATGTTCCTTAACATATTTTAACAAATATCATTGGATAGTTTTTTCTCCAAGTCAAGGCCCCTAAGGAGTTTTCAGTTAATCTGTCACTAGGATCACAATCTAAACGTGTGGAATGGGTAGGAAGCTTCTTGCTAGCTCATACGCATGGCTGGTGGCAGACCTTGGTCTTCTGCGACCTGGGACTCTCCGAAGGGCTGCATCTTATCGTGGCAATCAGCTTCTCCCAGGGCAAATCATCCAAGAGAGAAATGGAAACCATGGCCATTTATGACCTAATAGTGAAAGTGATTCCAATTGTCTGGAATAACGAATTGGTAGAATTAACGATAGAATAACTGTATTCTAATTGATAGAACTGAGGCCCTGGGTCCAGTCTTCACTCAAGGGGGTGGACTAGAGAAGGTCATGAATACCAGGCCATGGGGATCCATGGAGTCATCCTAGATGCTCTTTACCAGGGAGGTTTCTGAAACCTTACATCCTCACTCTCCACTGGGGCAAGTAAACTAGAGATTATGGCTGAACCCTAAGCCCCTTTTTGCCAAATGAATGAGAAATGTATATATTGTATTTGGTATCTGGGTTAGCTTTACTGTGATGTCCAATGGAGAAGCCAATAGACACTTTTGACTAGTAGATTTCAATTTAAATGTAACGTAGCCTAAAATTTACTTTCTCAGTCCCATTAGCCATCTTTGAAATGCTCAATAGCCACATGTGTCCAACACTACTGTTTTGCAGGGTGCAGATATAGAACATTCCAAACAACATGTAATTTTGGACAATGCTGATATAGCCCCAATTAGTTTGGTCCAGTGGCATATTTTAAGTAGAGCAGTAATTTTCTCATTAATAGTCACATGCACAATTTTTATGCTAATCTTTTCAAATCTTAGGTAGTTGCTCACCTACTAAAATGATTTACATAATAAATTGTCCTTGAGAAACCTGCTCCTGAGCAGAGATATTTTCCACAAAACACTACTTTTCCTTTTATTTGAAAATATTATCTCCTTTTTTGGTGGTATTAAACTATGATATTCAAATGAAGGATGCTGATTATTACATTATGCAGAAAAGAACACAAAATCTAGTATACTCAATGAAACATAATTTATGTAAAAACATGCACACAATTGCATTCAAGTATTTGATGTAAGTAATGAGAGAATCACACATAATGGGTATTTTTTATTAAACTGAGATTTCGTTGATTTGTCTTATGAATGAAGTTACTCAAGCAAATTGGATTGTGAACCAAAAACAAAAAGGATGGAAGCGATGGAAATTTCAGAAGCTCAGCTCATAAATATCAGGCCAAACAAATAGAGTTGGCTCTGATTTATGTGCATAGGAGAAAATAGGCAAGTTTGGGCCTTGGTTTAGTGAAATCCAGTGGGAATTTTCTTTAAATAATTACGTACTTGTTGATAATGTATTTCTCCATGTCCAATATTTATTGAACATTTTGTATGTGTCCACTAAAGTAACATTAGGGCATAAAGATTGATCAAACATAGATCTATTCTTATTGACCTCCTAATTCAGAGGTGGGGATAAATCATGCATAAAATGATGATAATACAAAGCAGGAAGTGATTAGTATGGCAAAATTGTATATTACATACTATGGGACTTGGGAGAGAACGTGAGTTCAAGGAAGGCAAGGAACGTGCCTTTCTCGCTGCCAGAACTGTACATGTGGGAAGGAGGCTGGCCTCAAGTCATGTTAGGTAAATTCTCGGTAAAAGTGCAAGTTAGAAAACCTTCATGGACAACAGGAAGCGGTGGGCTGCGCCAAAAGGGGTCGTTTTGACAGGCATCTGAAAATAATGGACATGCTCTCTGGCCAGAGCCAATGACATGAGCACAAAGGAACAGGAAAACCTTGGTTCTTTGTGAAGAAGATCACAGGGCACAAGGGTTGGTGAGCACTGTGGTGAGGAGTCCTAGGCAGTGAGGATAGAAAGGTAGACGGTAGCCAACCTGTGACGGGCTGTTGTGCAAGGCTAGGGGTGTAGACTTGAAGTCTGAGTTCCTCATCTACAACACTGGGGTTAGTAACACCTGCCTAAAGTAGCTTCTAGAGATACTGAAGTATATGGCTGAGAAAAGTGATATGAAGGCATTTTAGGGAAAAAGTAAAAATGCTGGAAGAGTGCAAGCTGATGTTATAAATGAGAAAAAAATCATGACCAATTTCAGCATCAGGCCAAAACCAAGTCACTTGAAACTCTCCATTCCTTGCCGCCTCTACCTAAAAGGTATTAATTTGAAAAATACGTAAACTAACTATCTGTCTGTCTATATTATGCATATAGTTTATTTTTTCCTGGACACAGAGTCCCACTACCCTTATTTTCTTCTTTTCCATGGATATGTTAAATAATCTCCACCAAGAATTTGTGTTTATAGAAATGCAATCTGGAAATGGGCCGCTGAGAATGCTATGCATTGTCTCTGTTCCCCATTTTCCTACTCAGACTGTAGAGCTCACGTCTGATTAATAGTATTTCTTATGCCAGCCTTAAGGATGTGGGGAGTCTGTAGAGCTAGGAAAGAGGAACATATTCTACCATGTTCTATATAAAGTATAGAGAAACATTATTTTTTTCAGGTGGTGTTGTGTTTGTCATAAATTATCTAAATATGCTGAAATTCATGCACTAAGGTACAGTGTGCTTCTTTTTAATTGCATAGACTTAAGCCAAGGCAAGATACAGTTTCAAGAAAGAGGCAGATCTAATGTGTAATGCAGGTATAATTAAGACTGAAAGCCCCTTTGCTTCTACCAACAAGGAGGTTTTGGTAACTTTGGCAAGAGAAGCTCCTTAAGGGGAAAAGGGAAAACAAAACAGAACATGGTACTGATATCCGTTTTTAACTGTTGATTCATCCATGATGCTTTGCATTTGAATATCCAAATCATTATTTATTCTTTAATTCATTCCACAGTCTTTTAGGCTCTAACACCCTCTGTTCCCAGAGGATAATGGAGAAAACACACACACACACACACACACACACACACACACACACACACTCCCTAGCAAAACTTTCTTGCTGATTATATTCTAATAAGACAGTAGTACTTATAAAACTGCAAGTAAGCCATCTAGTATCCTACATGCCAATGCATGCCTTGGAAATCATTCAAGGAGGGAAGACAGAAAATGCTAGCACTGGGAGGAGGATCTGCTCAGACTTCAAGACGCGCCATGTAAGCCCTCAGTGACAAGGCGGTATCCCAGCAAATCTGAACGGGGTGAGGGAATAAGCCACTTGCTGAAGGAGAGCCTGCAGGGCGGGGGCGCCAACAGAAGTGAACAGGATCCTGTGGTAGAGTGCTGGGGGTTCCCAGAGTCCTCAGGGGGAGCCCATGTGCCTGGGGCAGAGTGGGAAGGCCAGACAGAAAGTCCAAAGAGTCACAGGCGACCACATTATATAGGGCCACTTTGGACACTAGGGGGACATTAGCTTCTCCTGCAGGTGAGCTCGGGGGACCTCAGAGGAACAGAGGCAGAGGAATAATGGAATCTGCCTTGCGCTTAACAGGATTTCTCAATGGCTGTGTTGACTATAGCAGAGCTTGGGCCCAAGAAAGGTTTGTTTGGAGGCTTCCCTTTTATCTACAAGAGAAAAAAAACACAAAGAAATGACAGTGATAGAGGTGGTTCTAATTGGGATATATTTTGAAGGAAGCCACTGAGGTTTGCTGAAAGATTGAAGGTAAGGTGTGAGGAAATGGAGAATATCATTAGTGGCCCAAGATTTTTGGTGCAGGCAGCTGGAAGGATGTGGATACCATTTATCCAGGTGGGGAAGGATGAAGAGGAAGAGGTAGGCACTGCATTTTGTACGTAGTGAATCTAAGGTGCCCACCAGACTTCTCGGTGCTGGTGGGCACCCTGCTGGACTTTTCTCCAAGAGGGCCTTGGCCAGGTACCCAGAGTTAGGATTCTGCAACTGTCTAGATGATATTGACACCACCAACACGGACAGGTCCCTGAGAAGAGCTTCGGGCATGGAGCCCAGAGCACTACCACAGGAAGAGGTTGGAGAGAAAGGAACTGACAAGGAAATGTAAGACTTGGTGGCCCACGGGATGGGAGGAAAGTATGGCGACTGCAGAGACGATGTCGTGTTGCAGACAGGTGGACCGGAGGCTGACACCCATCCTTCATAGACTGCACTCGTCATCAGTCACCTTGAGCGCAGCTGCGGTCTGCAGGGTGACAGAGAGCCTGTGTGAGGGGACCATGAGGGGATGTGGGGGGGGCAGTTAGGGTCTCCTCTTAAAGGGGAAAGAGGAGCAGACAACATGACATCAGAGGAGCATTTTTGTTTAATTTTTGTTTGGAGGTAGGATATGTAACAGTGTGTCTCTACTTTTGATTATGGGAGCGATACCCAGAGAAGGCGTTGTTGACTTTTATGTCCCTGTGAAGCTCATCTTTTCCCCTTGATGTTCAGCTTTGCCCCTGGTTTGCTAAGTCCATACTTTATTTTCAGCGAGACTTTCAGTAGAGCCTTTTTGTGGGTCCCTTTCACCATATAACTACTTATAAAAGACATTATATTGCAGTATGTTACATAAAGACATTTTAATGCTGTAATTATGATTAGTCCTTAGAATCAAGATTATTCATCGTTTTAATCTGGTCACATACTTACTGTCTTTATGGTGAGGCAATCTGCATCTTTCAAACAGGTGATGATCTCTCTACCTTCGGATAATCTTTTACTTCCATTCACATCTCTTTCCATAGTGGGATATTTGTTGTTAATTTTTATAGGAAACAGGCTTTCATTTAAGTCAAGTCTTAGAAAATTTATATGCTCCCTTTTTTTTAATGTTTTATTTATTTTTGATACAGAGAGAGACAGAGCATGAGAGGGGGAGGGGCAGAGAGAGAAGGAGACACAGAACCGGAAGCAGGCTCCAGGCTCTGAGCTAGCTGTCAGCACAGAGCCTGACGCGGGGCTCGAACCCACGAGTGTGAGATCTGACCTGAGCCGAAGCCGGAGGCTTCACCGACTGAGCCCCCCAGGAGCCCCTCCCTTTTCTTAACATAGTCTCTCCATCACCGTTTTTCTTCTTCTTCTTCTTCTTTTTTTTTTTTTTTTTTTTTGGTCATTCTGGCATTTCCTTAACATCAATTCTTTGACCCGAGATGCTTTAAGGTAATTTAAAGTAGTTTCTTTTCAATTGGACAGTTACCTGGCAACCTTTACGAAGACTTATTTAGATAGCTCTGACTTCTTTAAAAGGTTGTTTTCTACAGAAGCGCACAAGGTATTAAGCAGAGATATAAAGTGATTTACAGACACGTTTTCAAGCTGCAAGGGAGAATCAACGGCCTCACATTCAGTGAAAATCTTTTCCCAAAATCATAGATTTCGCCAAACACAGCTCCTCTGGAAAAATTTCCCTTCTCCTCTACTTCAGCTTTAGATAGAAAACTAAATATAAAACGAGGATTATCTTGGGCATGTTTGTGAGCTTCAGTGTTTTACATTTAGAGATGGCTATTCCAGGAGTGATGTTCTGCGTTACTGTTATTTTCTAATACCCAACTGCCTTTAACTGGTGAACACACACGCACACACACACAAATTGCATAAACACCTACCCATAAGTGAACAGGAAGGGTACTTCTTCCAGAATGGTGCTGTTCAGTATGGTAGTCACCAGTGACACATAGCAATTGACCACATTGAATCTGGTGTGACTGAGTCATTAAATTCTAAATTTTACTTAATTTTCATTAAGATGAATTTAAGTTAAAGAAGAAAAGATGTGTAAGGTATTTTAACATTAAAATTTATCATATTGTTTGGACTACGTGTCACTTTAATTGTTAAAAATTGAGAATCCAAGTAAGTATATGATGCATAGAGTATTTAAATACCTATCATGAAAAAGAGAATGTAAAATCTCTTAGTAAGTTTTTATATTATTATATATTAAAATGACAATTTTGGGATATATTAGGTTAAGTAATATGTATTCAATTTAGTTTTATTTTTGGCATTTGCTTTTCAGTGAGCTGACTACCAATTTTAATTAATGCATGAGGGGCACCTGGATGACTGTCAGTTAAACGTCCGGCTTCGGCTCAGGTCATGATCTCACGGTCTGTGGGTTCGAGCCCCGCGTTGGGCTCTGTGCTGACAGCTCAGAGCCTGGAGCCTGTTTCAGATTCTGTGTCTCCCTCTCTCTCTGACCCTCCCCTGCTCACACTGTCTCTCTCTGTCTCTCAAAAATAAATAAAAGACATAAAAAAATTTAAATAATGCATGAGACTCACATTATATTTCCAGAGGACAGCACTCTATTGGAAATATAATGTGACAGACATACTCCGTAACATCATCCATAGGAGGAGAATTAATAAGAAATTTGGAATCCAGTTAGGTAACATACATACAAATAATGAGGTAGATGGGATAGTGGGGTATAAGGATATATGTGGTGATGGAATTGCAAACTTTGTTTTAATGATCACTATTAACTTTAGTAACTTGAACAGATAACACTTGTTGTTTACACACTCAGTAAGTTTCTGTCACATGTGTCTGCATGTATCAGCTTATAGCTAGTTTTTAGCCCGGGGACACGGCAGGAGTTAGTGGGTTTGCAGGCGATCCGGGGTCTTAGCCTCAACCACATAAATGCGCATGTGTCTTCTGCCAACCACGTGAGGGTCGAGATTTCTGTGATCTTATGAATACGTTTTTAGATGTTCTAATCCCTACATTTTCATGCATTAACAAAAATCCATTTTGTTCAAATCTGTTTTATTTTTTAATTGCCCTAACACATATAAAATATTTTGCTTATTTCCTAACATTTTTCCTTCTAAAAGAACTTATTAATGACTAAAAGTCCTATAATAATTTTAATATTTAAATTGTAACATGTAATTTATGGTGTAGTAATATTTATATTCTATTAAAACTCTAAATGTTGGACTGTTACTGATGTAACATTTATGAAGGAAGAAGAAGGAAATTACACACTAACTACTTATTATGTTTATCTGGTTTCTGCATGCTCAAGAGTTATTTTTCAATCTGACACTTCTGTCTCCCATTCCCCACTTAAAAATAAAGCCTAGAGAATTTACATAAGACACTGAAAGTCACAATACAAGTAAGTAACTGAACTTTGATCCAAAGCCAATGTTTCTCTTTCCACTGAATTACATTCAGATTAGTGTTTTTGAAACAATGTAGGCATAAATGTAGAAAATTAAGGTAGAATTATACCACTGAGTAAATTGTCATATTCCCAAGCCTGCTGAGTTCAGCAATATTGGTTCTATGAATTCATCTTGATGATAGCACCCAACTTAAAACATTTTATTTTTATGCTAAAATTTTTAAAAATTATTTCCTTGAGTTTTACCCCACTTAAAATATGGAATTAATCAAGAGAGATTGGTAACAATAAGCACTTTTAAAAAGTTTAGGTCCGTCTGGGATTTAATTAACCCCAAAATTATGGTGTAGGATTAGATAATATCTCACAAAGTCAACATTACGCTGTGATTTGGAAAGATAAAAATCAAAGTCACAGATAAAATGAACTTAAGATAGCCACATTCGATGTTATGGCAGTTTAAGTTGGAGAATCAACACTCATTCTTAAATTGGGGGAAAAAAATTATAAGTCTTGAATTCACCATTAATTTTATCAGTGTCTTATCAATATATCCCATTCTTGAGGACTAACCTCTAAAGTAACACTGAAAACATTTGTAGATCAAAATTTATTTAAGAGAAATAAGAAATAGAATGTCTTTTTTTAGTAATGTTAATCCATTAAACTCTACTGAGTTTTATTTAGCAAACTTTATTGTTGGAAGATCCTCCATGGTTAATTGTAGGAAGCTTCTTAGGTGAATACTGGTAAAGTAACAATTAAAAAACACATATGGAATTTTCGAAAGAAAATTTACTCAAAGCAGGCACTGAAACTAATTACGATGTCTTCACTGGCTTAGTTTATTTAGATTCATTTAACCATGTATTACTTTGGTGTTTAAATGTTGCCTTAATGCTTACTTGTTCATCAAGGTTGACATTAAAGAAAATTGCTTAGTTGAGCAAAGTCATATGCAGATACATAATGGAGAGCCAAATGTACAACACCGCCATGAAGAAATGACTTTTAAAGGCACATTGCATACCATAGTTATTGAATATTTAAGTGCAAGGGATATAAACAGATGAAGTCTTCACTTAGTAAACCATCCTGAAATTTTCTAAAATAAAGGTCAGAGGATTAAATTCTACAGGAAAGGAAATGATGCAGTAATACATCTCACAAGAAAAAGGTAAAAAAAAAAAAAAAACTTCCCTTCTTTACATAGCTCAAAACTGTCCATTGTTGCTTCTTGATACTAATTTCAGAATCAATAAAAATAACATCAGCCATCTTTCCCTTATAGAACTCTGCAGATTTTTATAGGCTAGATTGTAATAGTGTTTATTGCCGTTGTTTTCTGTTGGAGGAACCATATTAAACTTGGTGACATCATAAATTTAGGTCCATAGCACAAAGCACTTCTGGCTTTCCCTATATGGGACCCTGCAGAGAGGCAGAAGGCACATTGGATGTGATTATTCAGCCTGAGATCGGTCCTTTCTCTTTGAGCCCTGTAGCTGACCTCGAACGAGGCATGTAACGTTTTCCATTTCAATTTTCTTTTCTTAAAAAGTTGAGGGGGAATGACAAGGTTAACTCAAAGATTTCCTCCAATTCTGTGCCTAGAAGCCTACATTGTTATAGTCAAAGAGACCTGGATTTGAGCCCCAATTCTGTTACTTATCAGTGAGGTATACAGGCAAATTTACGTAATGTCTCCAAAGCTCACTGCTAACTGCAGACGTGGACAGTGTGGTCCTCATAGGCTTGTTGATAGAATTAAATGAGATATGTAAAATGGAATACTGCACGCACTCCTCAGTCTTTCCTTTGTGTTTTTTAGTGTTTATTTATTTTGAGAGGGAGAAAGTGTGTGGGAGCAAGTGCGTGGGTGCAGAAAGGGATGGGGAGAGAATCCGAGGCAGGCTCTGTGCCTACTGGGGGCTCAGTGTCACCAACCGAGAGGTCATGACCTGAGCTAAAACCAAAACTCAGTGCTTGACCTACTGAGCCATCCAGTCACCGCCCCCCAAGTCTTACCTTTTATCATAGGTTTCAAAAAGTTACTTACAGAATTATTGACACTCCATGGGAACCTGGAAGTCCTCAGTTTTCAGTCAGGGCTGCGATGGAGCAGAAATGGGAGGAAGAAAGTAAAAATGCAACACATTCTAAGAAATGGCAAATACTGTAGAACCTTGGATTGTGAGTGACTTAATCTGTGAGTGTCCCACAAAACAAGCAAACATTTCTAATAACTTTTAACTTGACAAATGAGTGACACCTTGAAATATGAGTAATACGTGACACCGAATGTCACATGATCACAACCTATCCACTGGTTCTTGAAATTCACATCGATATATGAGTGCTTTGGGTTACAAGCATGTTTCTGGAACAAATTATGCTCGCAAATCAATTGTTTAATATGCCTCCATTTTCCCGATTTTTGCAGAGAATGCTGTATACTGTCTTATAAACACATCTGATGATGTATGCGATGACATTAATTCATTATTTCTTCAGCAGAAAATAACTGCAATGATATCTTTTTAGAGCTTCCTTTTATGAGAGTTTTTGAACCTAGAGCACTTATCATTCTTCTTTTCCAATACGTAGATTTTACCGGCAGCAGCGGTGAAATCATGTTTTTATTAAAACAAGACTGATTTAATTTAGTACGATGCTGCTGAAAATGGTTGCAGTCTCCAGAAGGGGGACGTCAGAGATGGGGTGGGTGGGCTTAAACAAGTGCAGCCAAGTTTACAGTGGCTGAAACGCAGCTACATTATCTACACCACAGAAGTGCTGGCTTTGTCCTCGTGCAAAATGACAAACAAGTATATTTAAACCTGTCAAAACAGTCATTTAACCTTGCAGAGGTAAAAATGTTTTCCTTACATCCACTTAATGGATTGAGCCTTGTGAAGACACATGACTGTCTTATTTCCTTGTATAAATATATTATTTTTAAATTTATTTTTTAAATTCATGTGTAATTAATATCAGCTTAATTAAGTTTATGTACAATATGATTCAGTAATTTTCAATGTTCAACACATTAAGTGGATTCATCCTAATTTTCTTCACCTATTTATTTCATCCATCCACCTCCCATCTGATGACCACCAGTTTGTTTCCAATATTTCAGAGTCTAGGTCTGTTTTGGTTTGTTTGTATGTCTCTTTTCTTATTTATTTTTCTTTATTCATTTGTTTTCTTAAATTCCACATAGGAGTGAAATCATAAGATATTTGTCTTTCTCTGACTGATGAATTTCACTTAGCATAATATTCTCTAAATCCATCCATGGTGTTGCAAACGGCAAGATACCATTCGCTTTTTAATGACTGAGTACTGCTCCACTGTGTGGAAATCTTTATCACTCATCGATCGAAGGACACTTGGGTTGCTTCCATATTGTGACTATTGTAAATAATGCCACATAAACACAACGGTGCATGTATCTTTCCAAATTAGTATTTTCATTTTCTTTAGGTAAATTCTCAAAAGTAGAATTACTAGATCATTCTATTTTTAATTTTTTTTTACAACCCCGCATACTGTTTTCCAAAGCAACTACACCAGCTTTCATTTGCACCAGGGTTTACTTTCCCACATCCTCAAAAACACTTGTTATTCCTTATGTAGTTGGTTTTACCCATTCTGAAAAGTGTATGGTAATGTCTCAGTGTGATTTTGATTTGTATTTCCCTGATGATGAGTGATGCAAAGTATCTTTTCCTGTGTCTGTTGGCCATCTGCATGTCTTCATTAAGAAAAAGAAGTCTATGTCTCCTGCCTATTTTTAATTGGATTTTTATTTACTGTTGAGTTGTATAAATTCCTTGTATATTTGGTATATAACCCCTTATTGGATACATCATTTGCAACACTTTTCGTTTTTGTGTGGTAGCAATACTTTAATTTTGCTTTTGTTTCCCTTGCCTTAGGAGACATATCTAGAAAAGTGTTTCTATGCCTGATGTCAAAAAGCTTACTGCCCATCCTTTATTCTGGGGATGTTATGATTTCAGTCTCACAGTTAGGTCTTTAATTCATTTTGTGTTTATTTTTGTATATAGTGTAAGAGAGGGGTCTGATGTCATTCTTTTGCATGTATCTGTCTGGTTTTCCCAGCACTATTTGTTGAAGGTATTTTCTCTTTCCCCATGGTATATTCTTGTCTCTTTTCCACAGATAAATTTACCATGATTTCATGGGTTAATTTCTGCGTTCGGTATTCTCTTCCATTGATCTATGTATCTATTTTTGTGCTAGCACCATACTGTTTAATTTCTAGCGCTTTGGCCCTTGGGATTGTGATACCTTCAAATTTGTTTTTCTTTCTCAGGATTGCTTGGCTATTCAGGGTTTTTTGTATATCCATACAAGTTTTAGGATTGTTTGTTTTAGCTCTGTGAAAAAATGGTGTTGGTATTTTGATAGAGATTGCATTGATTCTGCAGATTGCTTTGGGTAGTTCTCCCGATCCATGAACACCGTATATCTTTCCATTTATTTGGGTCCTCTTCGACCTATTTATTCTAACCTCTTAACTTCAGTGTCAGTAGTTTTTTTTTTTTTTTTAATGTTTAGGTCAACTTAACCGCAAATTTTCAAAGGTGGCTTTATATCTCTTTTAAGGCTAGGATTTAACTACTTTTTTATTTGTGTATTTGTTGATGAGTTGTTTTCTAAATTCAGTACTTTCTAAAAATCAGGATATTTACTGTTAATTGTGATAAAATATGATTTAAAAAAAACAAGCATATAAATTTGTACATTTTCTTAAATCTTAGTTTTAGTAAATAATAAACTTTAATGTTTAAAACTTAGAATTGCTAAACTTAATTAAAAATAGCTCCTACTATAGAGTCAATGGACATTAGTTTAGCTTTTAAAATCTTTCAAGAACAAATTAAACATATACCAAATGCTATTCCAAAGATTAAAGCACCTCAGTGCTATACATCAATAAATAGGTGTATGGCATCCTAATTTCCATAATTACATTCTCTTTGGCTAAGAGATTGGAACAGTGAGCCCTGGCGAAGTCAGTCTCTGAAATCAGACATCCCCTAATTGAATTTCTGGGTCCACAATTTACGATATCTTGAGTAACTTCCAAGACTCCCTGCATTTTCCTTTTGTAAAATGAAGATGATGATTTACTCAAATAGATTTGATGAGGACTGAATGGAGCGGTCCACTTAAAGCCTGAAGAGCGGTGGCCGTTGGGTGACAAACTCATTACTGCTACTAGTGCTCATCTATGCCTGTGACCCCATCAATACCACCATAACCACCCTCTCCAAGCCTGGAAAACAAGAAGAGAGAGCAAAAGGGACTCTTCAGTCACCCCGAGGATGCAACTACTATTTGGAGAACTGTTGTTTCCCTTTGAATTAGAACCAGCTGCATCTTTTACCCTGGAGCCTGACAAAAGGGTTCCTCGGTGGCTGAGCGTTTCCTATCTTGCTGCACAGCTGGTGATGAGGCCCTCTATCCTCACACCAGCTCTCTGCTAGAGCCTGAATGCAGACCCCACACACAGCGAAAGGTGGAAAGGACTGGCGTTGATGTGGGGTCAGCTGAACTCAGCAAATCAAGAAGTCTATACTTAGGAAAGATTTTATTGGAAAAGATGGTGGCCATAGGGAGACCGCTAGGACCACAGAGTCTGAAAATGGCTCAGATCCAACATAAAAGGAGTTTTTGGGTTTTTGTTCTGTTTTGTTCGGTCTTCCATGGTGTAGGGGCATAAGCAGGGCTAGCTGGTACTTTGAGGGGGATTATGTAAACTGTGGAGGCCAGCAGACAGCTTGACAGCAGCTGCTTTCCAGAGCATGGTTCTCAGTGGATGCGGTCCGCCAGTCTCACAGATTTGTTAGGTGGGGGTGTACTCCACTGCCTCGTGTTTGCTTAATCGTGAGGCCCAGCCAAGGTCAGAAGAGAAGGGCTTTGCTCAAGCCAAGCTGGAGTGTCTAGACTGTGCAGCTGTAAATACTTGGTCAGGAGGGTCAGCCCCGGTCCTGACTCTGGGGTACCGGAGGGAAGGACAGGGAAGGTGGCACTGACTGGAGGTCACTAGGCTTCTTTAAGAAGTCCTGAGCCTTCTTTTTCCCTCACCTCTACTTCTATATTAACACAAAAAGCAAAACAATGTCTACCTCTGGGTAGAAACTATCACTGGGCCCATGGTTGCCTCCAGGAAATATTTTCCTTCAACCTTCGAGCAGAGCTCAGCAGACTCTGTAAAAGTCTTGATCCACCATCTCTGGCTTTGCCCACCATTATGACCCCAGCTGTGGTAGGAGGAGAGAGGCACAAGATGTCAACATGTCACATTTCTGTGCTCCAGTTAAATTTTGTGTATGGACTCGGACATTTGAATTTCTTGTATTCACTTGTCACAAAATACTCTCCAGCTTCCAATATAAACATGGGAAAACCAGTCTTAGGTACAGACCCAGGAGTGGGGTTGGACCCCTGGCGGTAGTTTGTTGAGCTCCATTTCCTGTCTCGGGTTCCTTGTCTGCAGAACATGCCCCTCGATGTCTGGACCACTTCCTCCTCGTTCCTGTTGGCTCCAGTACACCCATAACAGGCCAAGCCATTGCAAGCTTCTCTTTTAGGTAAAATTCCATAAGCCTCAAAAAGTCTTGTGAATAAGAACTATGTACTCCATTTTATAAATGAGGAGACTGAGCTCAGATAAAGGCTGATGTTTCTATGAACACAGAGGAAAAAGAAGTCTCTGTGCACCTGCACGTGACAGAGCTTTACTAAGTGTTCACATTATAATTGTTTTCCCTTCAAGTTATTAATTTTAATATTTATCATTAAAGTGTTCACGTCTGTCACTCCATATATCTTTATAAAATTCATTGTCTTTATGTTCAAATACTTTACTAACTGGATTCCAAATCTTTGATGAATTATACTCTCAGTGACGATGTCAGAGAACAGTCCTGTCTATTGGAAATATAATGTGAGCCCCATACATTGTTTCAAATGTGTAGTCATCTCATTGAAAAGTAATTGCAAAAAAAGTTCATTTAAATAAAATATTTTAATTACCCCAATGTATCTACAATATTACCATGACGAGTCTGACTACTCACATCCTAGTCTGGCTACTCAGATAGCTTGGTCTCCTCCCAAAGTTGCACACTGTCTCCATTTCCTGTTCAAACCCTGAAGCGGTCATCTGGCCCCACACTGAAATACTCGAAGGTCTGTGGCAGATGCCCTTAAATGCACACTACACAACACACAACGTATCCGAGATCACACACGGGTGTGTGTTTCATACCAAACTCCGCTTTATGCGCCCCATTGTTTCTAACCCACATCACCAAGGGATTGCTTTAGGCTGCATTGAGGGAACTAATTCCTTAACTTTGAAATTAATGTCAAATGGCAGGGAATGTGTTTCAATTACACATAAAGATAGAGTTTGACTGTGATTAAAAAGAAGAAGAAAAGAAACACCCATTTTGCACCCCAAGTAAAATGGAGATCCGTTCAATAGATCTCACACCGGTCAGGGGCAATTTATCAATCACTCACTTTGTTACTCCTCCGGACTTTTGTATGGTGCGTAATTGTAGAAAAAAGCTCCATAAAAGAGAGAGTGTCAGTATTATCGGGTCCTCTCTTCCTCCAAATCAGTGCAGAGAACTGTGGAGTGATTTTTTATATACTTACCATTTTTCCTTTGCTTTCATTCAACTTTTACGGCAACTCAAGAGAGCACTCTTTGCAAAGCCTTTTGGGGACCTCACTGGAAAGCAGAGTGCATTTTCAACACCCGCCAACTTTTCAGTCTCAACCAAGATGCTAGTAAAAACAAGGATTTGGTGGCCATTTCCATCATGGTGCTCCCAGGACAGACATAAAACGATGACCTCCTTTTCCCTCCTCAGTGGCCTGCCTGCGGGTGTTTGAGTGACAGAGGCTCAGTATCAGGGTCAGCTGATCATCATGCTCTGATAAATTCGAGCCAGCCCGATTCCAATTCCATCGTTGCAGGAGTCGCTGGAGCTCATCCGAGTAACTGGGCCACTGGGCTCCTGACTTCATTAGGCTCCTGTGATAAATGTCAGCACACTGTGGCCGCTCAGTGAAAAGAACATGCACTTTCACAGCACCGCGAGTGTGAGCTCCTCAGCGCCCCATTTCTGGGGTTACTGGGGACACAGAGGGTGAGAGACTGACACTTTTCTTTCTTTCTCGGCCTGTTTGAGAAGATTCCATTTAATTTGCAGCCTTGTATATTACCATATTGTAGCTCTTAATACACAACTTAGTATAAAGATCTGGCTGATCTTTAGCAAAACTGAAGCAGAAAGATTTCTGTTGTGACTTGATAGAGTAGCAGTCTCTTGATTAAGAGATTAGCTTTAAATCCCTCGTGCCGTTGAGAACACATATTATTACATTATCTGGCCAAGAGTGTCCAGAAGTCAAATCTTGTCCTGATCTGCAAAATGCCTGATATTAAAAAGATAAAAGCATTCACTGTAAGACATAGCTCAAGATTTAATTTTTTCAACCATTTAAGTTTTGCATTTAAGATCAGTATTTTCATCCTATAACTAGAAGAAAATAGTTATGAATCATATTTTCATTTCCTGAGTAAGTTTCCTGCCTGAGAGCCAAGTTCTAATTAAAAATGAAACAAGGGTGCCTGGGTGGCTCAGTTGGTTAAACATCTGACTTCGACTCAGGTCATGGTTGTGGGTTCGAGCCCCACGTCAGGCTTTGTATTGACAGCTTGGAGCCTGGATAGACCTGCTTCAGATTCTGTGTCCCCATCTCTCTCTGACCTCCCCCCACTCACACTCTATCTCTCTCTCTCAAAAATAAAGAAAGGTTAAATAAAATTAAATTAAAAATGAAACAGTCTTCCAGAACGGAGTAGAGGACATGTGGCCATTTAACCCTGGGGGCTCAGGCACCCCGCCGGCTGGTTCCTGTGGGAGATTTGTGGGTTCTGGTGCTCAGATCCCTAATCCAGCCCACCCGCCTCTACCCTGTGGCCACTTCTCATCCTTAACTCAGCCCGGGCATCTGGCTCTGTTACAAATTGCAAAAAAGGTAACATTGGGCAAATTATTTACATACAATGTGCCTCTGTGACTTCATCATGTGACATGTCGCACGGGGACAAGGGTACATTTATCTCACAGCTGTTGCAAGGATTGAATAAGCCCGTCCACAGGAACAATCCAGAGTGACGGGGTAGAGCAAACACCACGTGCACCTTAGACTTCCGACCGCAGAAGCGTTCTGTTCTGTTTCTAGAATAGTGGTAGGACAGCTCACGTAATTCCCCAAATTGATATTATCTTAAATAAATTCAGAATTAAGAAAACTATATCACTTCAGCAAATCTTTATTGAATACGCTCTGTCCGACCAGTATTAGCTTCAGAAGCTTCCGGTGATCTAGGATCACAGCTCTTTGCCTGCCTTTCAATCTTCCTTTCTACTTTCCCCGTGAAAACCATGTCCATGTCTGACGCGTCTGTTATTCTCGGGGTTCTATAAGGTGGGTCTCCACACATGCTCTCTCCTTCCCTTTACAAAAGGGGAACCCTCGGGTTATCAATTATTAAGTGTCAGACACAATTATAAGTGTTTTTGACATGGACCCTGTGTAGCCTCACACCGTCACACGAGACAAAGACACGTCCCTCCTGGCACAGCAGACGGCGTTAGATGTTTTGTGTTTTCTCTTCCTCTCCTTCTCTATAGGTGTCCTTGTCTGCACGGGCTTTTGAACTTCTCGTAAGCCATTTTCCCTCCGTCATCCCTTTACTTTAAGCTCTTTGAGACAATAAACTGGTATCTGCTAACTACATCTGTCTAAATTTATACAATAGCTTTAGTTTTTAAATGTCACAAAGAAGGGGCCACACTGTAACCTCTCCTTTCCAGTTAAATATGAAGCTGCAAGTGGGCGTGGGTTGCTCTTTGGAAGAGCACTCTTGTTTTCCAGAGCCCTTCATAATTTAATATCTCCTTGTGTGCTCCCCCTGACCTTGATGCCGCTGCCCCTGAAGAGACGTAAGACCTGAGATGACAGGTCCCACATCACGTGCCCTCAGCAGTACCTGACTGGGAGACCGGACTCCTGACTCTTTGCTTTATTTCAAGTGTTTCTCCCGATTTATTTATTACTTGCTCAGCAATGAAAGAATACAACAGAAAGCTGAAAGATGTTGGTGAGTCAGGACGGAAAGCGATCATCCAGTGCGGCCTTCTCAGTAATTTGCTGTCAAAGGAGGCCCAGAGCCCTCAGAAAGCACTGTCAAAGGTGTCCCCTTTGCCAGGGAGATGGTGGCACCCGGGATGGCAGCGTGCAGCTCGGAGGCAGGAAATCTAGAAGCCCCAGGGCGTGACCTGCATGCGACACTCTGTCCTCTGTAGCTCCAGAGGGAAGCCTGCAGACCCCAGAGGTGATTCCCCAGACAGGGATTTCGGGAGCGCAGGGCCGGCGCCCCCAAGCCCCGCTGGGGCTGGCTGCTTCTCTCCTGAGTCTGCTGGGTCGCAGGAAACTGGACCGTGGACAGTAGCTGCGTGACGCGGTCAAGGCCACCGCCTGCCCGGCGAGGCGGCGAGGCTAAGAGAGTACAGAGCCAGGCCGTCCCGGCAGGCAGGTGCAGGGACGCAGCACGCACTGCCTTGATCCTCAGGGTGTCGGGGGACACCCGCTGGTGCCCGGTAACTCGACTGTTTCCAGCAAAAGTAGGAGGGACCAGGAGGCAGAGCGGCAGGGCAGAGCCACGGGCATCCCGAGCGAGCGCCCGGCACAGGCAACAGGCTGGGCGAGTTTGGGGGACCTACGGCCAGGCAGTGGCCCTGCGCTGGACGTTGGCTGCCTGAACCAAGAGAGCTTGGGAGGAATGAGCAGGGTCCGCCGGGAGGGCGGCCTGCAGATCGCGGGACAGACCCGCGCAGGCACGTAGGGGCCTCTGGCGGCTCCGAGCGGCGGGGGGGACGTGCTGAGTTAGTGGACAGATCGGCGCCCTGTGGTTAGTGTCCTCATCGTGCGTATCAGCACTGACACTCAGTACAATGTCATCCGTCTTCAGGATCCCTTCCTAACTACACACTGGAAAGGGGACCGCACCCCTACAAAATATTAGAGTGACTTGCTGGTAAGTCAGGTTATAGCAGGTGATATGTGCTGGCTGGAATCATGATCGTTTGCTTCATCGTATCCCGGAAAAGGAAATATCCTTTCTGAGATTCTAAGAAAAGGATAGAAGTGAACTCTTTGAGGATAGTCTTAATTTGAAGCTAATTTCTCTCTGTACACACACACACACGTTTACACATCTATACATACATACATATGCATACAGCTCTGCATGCACACACGTACACACATACATACAACCATACACATGTACATACATATACACATGCACATACACATGCATATACACATAAACAAACATGTACACATACATAGATTTATAAACATGCATATACACACATATACACACATCCACATGCATACGCACTAACACACACACACATATATACACATACACCCATATACATGCACATACACACATTGTAATTATTCGTTATGTGAATATTTATAAATAGATAAATATATAGTATATATCTTTAAATTTTTAATAAATAGGGTATATATTTAAAAGATAATAAGCATACTTTTTATATGTTTATAAAATTTCCTTCAAAAATTCAATTCAAAAAGCTGATTTATAACTAAAAGTAGGCTTTTTCCTTGCCTATTTATTGATTTATATCATATAATGTTCCTTTTTATTTTTTAAATGTTTTAAAACATTTATTAATTTTTTAAAAGTAATGTTTATTTTTGAGAGAGAGGGAGACAGAGACAGAGAGTGCGCAGGGGAGGGGCAGAGAGAGAGGGAGATACAGCCCTGAGGAAGGGCTCAATCTCATCAACCATAAGCTCACGACCGAAGCCAAAGTTGGAAACTTAACCCAGTGAGTCAGCCAGGCACCCCGCAACATTTATTTACTTTTGAGAGAGAGACAAGTGTGAATGTGGAAGGGGTAGTGAGAGAGGGAGACACAGAATCCGAAGCAGGTTCCAGGCTCTGAGCTGTCAGCACAGATCCCGACGCTGGGCTCAAACTCATGAGCTGTGAGATCATGACCTGAGCCGAAGTCAGAGGCTTAACTGACGGAGCCTCCCAGGCTCCCTATCATGCCCTCACGTGAAGGTGAGCGTATTTTTTCCAGCCTCACTGAGCTATACTCAACACGCCTTGCTGTATTAGCGGGAGGTGTCCCTGATGGTCTGACGCTCAGAGTGGGAATGATCTTAAAACACGCGGTGTCCCTTACTCCATAAAGAGACATGAGCCGCCGTGGCTGCCATGTTGTCAGTTGGCCGGTTACAAACAATTATTGCTGGAGTTTTTCTGTTAGGTGTCACTATGCTACCATACGAATTTGGACACTGAAAACATTCCTCTTAAAGACAGAAATTGAAAGCACAGTCCAATAAAGTGACTGATCTGAGCACAGCTCTTATGCTAAAATGAGGACCTGCGAAGCCACAATCAAAAAGGATTCTATTTGTATTTCGAATCAATTTCATCTAAGCAAAACCTGTCAGTGCCAACAGACGGGTGGGCTTTCCTGCCCTCCAACACTTAATGAATATGTCTGACCTAACAGACCTCGTGCTTAACATTATAGTTAAAGATCATTATTTCGGGGCACCTGGGTGGCTCAGCTGGTTAAGTGTCCGACTTCGGCTCAGGTCATGATCTCACAGTCCGTGGGTTCGAGCCCTGCGTTGGGCTCTGTGCTGACAGCTCAGAACCTGGATCCTGCTTCAGATTCTATGTCTCCCTCTCTCTCTCTGACCCTCCCCTGCTCATGCTATCTCTCTCTGTCTCTAAAAAATAAATAAAAAACATTAAAAAAATTAAGATCATTATTTCGAATGACTTTTCTTCATAGAAAACAAGAATTTTGAGATAAGCATGGTATGGGGAAGATCCCCCTGACCAGAAAGCCAACACTCATGGATTTTCAATACAGGTTTACCAATAATTGCGCTCTGAATTTGCACAACTCACTCAGATTTTGTTCACCTATAAAATGTAGATAATGCTAATGTTAGCCACAAAGTCACGCTGACAAGTATGTGAATCTATGTGTCACACAGCCTGGGAAGCCGGCAAATGCATATGCAAGTATGAATTCCTATTTCTTCATGTTAATACAATGCACAGTAGAAGTACACAGTAAGAATTTCTACGAAGGACTTCCATGCGGCAATATTCTGAGTAGGAAGAGACTTGCTAAATTTGATATAAAAGATCTATCTCCCCACTATTAGAAATATCTTGAATTTTTCTATTTTTATCTTTTATCTTTCAGAATGTCTGTCTTGGTCACCAGGATCTAACACCCTAATTGCAGTTAATTTCTCACTGTAAATAAGTGATTTATTTCTTCAAGCAGCAATTATAGGATCTAAACAGGGCAAATTGCTGAAGCTCACATGGTGGGAAGAAACTTGGCTGTTTTAACCTGTAGAGACGTTCGCAGTATTTATTTTGGGTGTCACAAGAGGCAAAGGTACCAGAAAGGGGCATCTTCCATTGTCAAGCTTCAGCTTTCTGTGCGACGTTTGGGGCTGGGTTTGGTGCCGGTGCCCCCGCCCTTGGCTGGTGGGTTCCTCTACCGTGTTACTGCTCCCCATGGGGTGAGATTTTTCTTCCACCATTTCTCCCAAACAACCTCTGCCAGACGGCCTTTACAGATAAGATAATCTGCAAGTCTGCAGAGGGTAATCACAGCACAGGAGAGGGCCGGCCTGAGCCCTGATCACGGGCGCTGGCGCTGTCGTTCTGCGCATTGCGCGTGCCGTGGGGACATTTTCACCATTTGTCAGCCATATTGCTCAAATTACTCGGTGTCTCCCTGCCTTTATTCAGCCCCCTCCATGTGCACAACCTGCCAATGGATGTTCTCTTTCTATGTGGAAGAGGTTGATTCTTCCATCTTCCCCTTCAGCCTGGTTCTGGCCTGCCTTCTCCGTGCCTCCACATCGCTCAGCCAGAGGCTAGCCGCTCCAAGCCCTTGACCAAACAACTCAAAGAACCAGAAATAAGATTGGAATCGCAGTTAACGCTTGTTGCTTTGCTTGTTTGCTTGTTTTAACTATACTCAGGGCACAAATTCTTCACTAGGATGACGTTTTTCCATTATACTTGTGGGATCCAAAAGAGAAATTTCGCCTTCTAGAAAATCCCTCTGTGTGAACAGTTCTGTAACCTGGGGCTCTGAGCCCTGCTCAGCATAGGCACTAAAGTTGTCCGAAACCTGTCACACAAAGATAAGAGTGTCCACATTACTCCCCAGAGCAGCCAGGCAGGGAGGCCCAGTGACAGCAGCGGCACAGTCAGGAAGTTACGGTGAGGAATTTTAGAGACGTGCTTCCTTTCAGGAAAGGAAGGAAGGTGATGGCTTCCAGTAACACAACGGGGGCTGGACTGGGGTCACACGGGGGAGATGGAAGGCACCAATGGTCCTGCTTCTAAGGGTTGGGTTGTGTCGCCAAAGCACAAATGCCTAGGAGAGTTCAGGCTTATTCTCCATCCAAGGGACCATAATCCCTCCTTGGGATACACACTCTGAAAAATACACTCCCTAAAAATCATGTTAATTTTATTTAACTTCTTTGCTCGCAGCAACAAGTCTTTTAAATACAGCAGACACGGGACTTTGCGGTGGTCTGTTGGTCTTTCTGGCTTCTCTCTGATGGGGCTGACCTTTGCTTACTGGACAGCAGAGTTTCCTGTTGTTTGCAGTTGAGGGTCTTAACGAAACAGCAAGAGGTAGATTAGGGTGGACCCAGGTCAGCTTAAAAAGCCATCATTACACTTTAATTTATAAAGAGAATGAATCAATTAAATGAGCATTTCAATGGTGAATTCTCTGCGGACCTTTCCTTAAGTAGTTGCCCAGCATTCAGCCTGCCCTGCCTGGACCCCTGGGGTTCTCAGGCCTCAGTCACTTTGGGAAATTCTTCCCTTGGAAAACTCCACAACACTCAGTGTGGTTTGCACCCTGAGTGCCTAAGTCTCTTTCCACTCCTAGTCAGCACAGGACAGCTGACCCTGGGACACAAAGACCGGCTGTTCACGTTACACCTCGGGGGACACTTAATGGGCATTTTGAGTTGGACCTGGGGACGGAGAACAAAATAATTGTTAGTACTGTTGAAATGGTAGCGTCCTCAGTTTTTCACTCAAGAGTCCACATACAGTTACCATTTTAAATATATTTGAAGATGTTTCTTCTTGTACTTGTACAGAAATAACATTTCACCTTTTCCAAAAACAAGTAAAGTATATGATTTTTACTAGGTTACATTGTATCGTTATATGAATATAGAGTGTTTTTTAATTCTCAATGAATTTTGAGCATTTCTTATGTTTTTTGTTTTAAGAATATGGAGTACAAATATTAAATAGGCTTTTATGTATAGGATAGTATGGGTAGTCTCACAGGTTCAGACAAGAGTGAACTACATTTAGAAGTAGGACATATATACAGGGTGCCCAGGGGGCTCAGTCGGTTAAGTGTCTGACTTCAGCTCACGTCATGATCTCACGATTTGTGAGTTCGAGCCCCGTATCGGGCTCTGTGCTGACAGCTAGCTCAGATCCTGGAACCTGCTTCAGATTCTGTGTCTCCCTTTCTCTCTGACCCTCCCCTGCTCATGTTCTCTGTCTCTCTCCCTCTCAAGAAATAAATATATTAAAAAATTTTTAAATAAAAAAATTTAAAAAAGAAGCGATACGTGTGCAGTATCTCCATATCGTGGCACATGGTCCCCGTGACACAGAACGAAGGTGCTGCCATTTATTTTAACTTGTGACTCACCCAGTGCATGTCATGGCCCATCAGAGACCCATCCCAGTCATTTTCTCTGGGGGCTCCCACTGCTCATAGGCTTCTGTGAAGGTCACAGAGGGGCGTGAGAAGAAATAACAACAGAATCTCTGTTTTAAGATCTGTTTTGCATTCATGATTCTACCACCTCATCTGTGTTAGTTAGGGAGCTCCAGAGGAACAGGGCCAACAAGGTGGGTGTGTGTGCGTGTGCGCATGTGTGTCTGTGTGCATGTGCATCTATGTGCGTGCATGTACATGTGTGTCTGTGTGTGTATGCATGTGTGCATATGTGTATGCATATGTGTGTGCATGTATGTGTGTGTGCATGTGTGTGTTTGTGTGAACAATGAGGGGTTAACTCATATTTTCTGAGGTCAAGGAACCCCCACAATCTGCTGTCAGCAAGCTGCTGGCCCAGCAAAGCTGGTGGTATAGTTCAGTCCAAGTCCAGAGGCTAAAGACCCAGCAGAGTGGATGGTAGAAATTCCAGTCAGCGGGCAAGAAAAGATGAGATGTCCCAGTTCTCACAGCGAGACAAAGTCAAAAGGGTGAATTCCTTCATCCTCTGTCTTTTCTCCTATTCAGGCCCTCAGCAGATGGGTGATGGGGGAGCCCGGTATTGTACTGACCTCACCCGAGGCCCCTCAGACATACTCAGACATGATGTTTAATCTGGCCACCCCATGGCCCGGTCACGTTGTCGCAGCATTAGCCATCACGCCTTCCATGAGTTCTTTTGTGCACACGACGCACGCTTGCCTTGTGTGTCACAGGACACACCGGCGTGAACTTGCTGGGGCTCTAAGGATCGTGCGCCGCCCAAGTCCAGGCAGCGGCAGCATGCTCTCAGGAACCAGAGACGACGCTGCGGTTTTGCTTGTGGCTTTGGAGTTAGTGCACTTACATTAGGCTGTGACCCATGTACTAAATCTGAGGCATGTCCAAGTTACTAACTTCTGTTGGCATCAGTCTTTCTATCTGCAACGTGACCCCAGTAATGCTTAAAATATCAGAAAAAGAATGGAGTTTCAAATGAGCTAGCATAATAAACTTTACCTACGACCCTACACAGTACAGGCTAGATTGACGAATCAGTAGTAATTACTATCCTTATAGGTATTCAGAAATAGGTGTCTATAAATTACTAATTAAACCCATGGAGGAGGGCTGTAGTGGAGAGAGGCACTGATTTTTATAAGACACAGAGGTGATCACATAGGATAGCAAAAGGAGAAGTGGAATTTTCCAGAGGGAGAGTGGAGAAACATTCTAGGTAGAGAGAACAATATACGGGGAAGGCAGTGGTGAAGAGATGGGTACATCACCAAGGACGTGTCATATGGTGAGCGGCCACAGGGACGCTCACCGTAGGTTTCTCTGGTCTCACCGAGAACTTGGTATTGGATCCTGTAGGTGAGGGGACCGTTGAAGGATTTTAAGTAGGAAAGTGGCAACAAAATAAAGACTGTTTTGGTTTAGATAATCCCCAGGCAAGTGTTGAGGGGTGAGATTGGAAGTTGAAATATGTTAGAAGGAACAGAGGAAGATACTAGATTGGGGGGGGATTTCAAGCAGTAGAAGCAATGGGAATCAGGATGGATGGGTTAGAGTGTGAAGTAGAAGGGAAGAAGGAAAAGGCAGAGAAATTCCTGTCCTTGACTCCGGGGTGGTATCCGGGCGGACGGGCAGTATTTGGCAGGGCTCATACTAACCTAACTAGCAAGTGTGAGATGCTGGCCAAGTGATTTGACTTCTCCAAACTCCATATAAAAATCCTCATATAAAAATTTAGAAAAATAAGACACCTGAGTGGCTTGGTTGGTTGAGGGTCCACTAGTGTATTAATGTACATCCTAACTTCTGGAGAACTGTGCAAACAGCATTTTAGAAATTATCATCACTGTATTTACACCCTCCGCAGAGTTCTTTGGATATCTACATTCCACATTGTCAGGCCTGAACTGCCAGAACTTCAAGATGACTCGACACTGAAGCTTATTGGAAAAGGCATTCTTTGAATTGATCAGACAGACTCCAAAAAGTAGACGGAGCAGGCTGAGTGATGTCCATACATCTTGTTACTCTGACAGTTGGCAGTTCCTGTGTGGATTTGACTCCTAATATAGGTTTTCTAAAGTTCTATATTTGCAAATGGTATGATCCTTCTTTTCAGAATCATTGTTGCCAGGGGAGTTTTAAGCTAACATCTATGACATTTATTATAAAAAGTCTCTGAATTCACCAACCGCTATCATTGCACTGCTGCTGGCGGGGTGGGGGGCGTCAGGTCAACACAGTAAAGGAGCTCCCTCATGTCCATGCCATCTTGTGGAGTGCTCTCTCATCAAATAAAGATTTTATTGAGTATCCACTTAGTGATGATACAGCACGGATCAAGACAAACATGACCCTGCTTCAAGAGCAAAGCTAGAGGGGCACCTGGATGGCTAAGTCAGTTGAACATCAGATTCTTAATTTCAGCTCAGGTCATGATTCCAGGGTTGTGGGGTTGAGCCCCACGTTAGGCTCTATACTCAGCATGGATTATCTCTCTTGGGAATTCTCTCTCATGGGATTCTCTCTCTCTGTCCCTACGCCCTTATACAACCCCACATATTAAAAAAAAATAATAAAGCTAGAGTACCAAGAAACTTTGTAAAGATTGGGACAATGGTGCGCCACAAGGTTGATAAGGAGAATGAGATTATTTTGAGGAGACAACTAATAAACTAACTGAAAGTAGTTTGAATTGCTCTGCTTTCTTGAAGCTATAAAACCCCTTCTGCCACTCAGACAGAAAAACACCTTGTGGGGAGAGATGAGGCAAGAAGCTCCAGAAAAGTAGCCTTGAACTTGCTTTCAGGAAACAGACAAAATGTGTGTTCTTCCTTTTAAACCACTGAACTGCGATTCAAGATAAGGGTGTTTGAAGATACCAAGGACAGGTATAATCTCCTTTACTACATTCATTTGATTCTGCCAGATATTTAGTCTCTTCTGGTTTATACATCATTATATTTTCCAAAGACTTCAGTATGCAGCCGTTGGAAAGTTCTCTTCTTACAGCCTGCAGCACTTTCCTCCAAGAACAGTGAGAATCACCAAGTTCTTAACAAGATAATATTCAACATATAACTATGAATTCCAGCTAAACCCACTTAAAAAATGAAGGTCCAACTTAGTATAAAACTCTCTGTCCTCAATGTCAGCACTTAGTAGTGCATTAGTAATTTATCAGAAGACTTCATGCATTTTATTACACATGCATAAACTAGTATAGATTTGAAATGGAATTGTGCTCCCATGTAAGTTATCCATATTCCCAACATTTTCTATTGCTCAAGGTTACAGTGGTTTTGCCTAAAAGAGGAAACGTGGAAAGAGGAGGGTATTCTTATTCAGAGGAAGTGGAGAACCTATTACCAAAGAACAAATGCTATCATCTCTCTTGGTTTGATTTTAGGAATGATTTTGGAGGCTCTCTGACTCGCTCCACTCATGGACCTAGTCTGAAAGCCTGTTCTCTCTTTCCTGTGTGACCTCCATCTCGTGCCATAGTTACCCCCAATCCAGATTTTGTCTGAGTGCAAGAAGAAGCTTGTCTTCATCTCTCTGATCTCTTAACAGTGTATGATTAGGAATAATGGAGGTAATAATTTGGAGACTCTAACCTGACTCTTAAGGATCAAAGTATGGGAGAGTGCTGGGGTGAGTACATCTAAAGACTATATATTTGGGCACCAGTTGAAATTAGTGGAATCTCACTCATAGCTTGAGATTTTATTGGCAAATCAGAAAACAGGTACTAAATTTCAAAGATCATGAAATGAAACTCTACTGTCACATTAGTATCAAAAAGTGACCGGGCACCTGGTGGCTTAGTCGGTTGAGCATCCGACTGTTGATTTCAGCTCAGGGCATGATTCCAGATTACTGGGATCCAACCCCATGTTTGGCTCCAAGCCGAGGGTGGACATAACTGGAGATTCTCTCTCTCTCTCTCTCTCTCTCTCTCTCTCTCTCTCTCTCTCTCACTCCGTCCCTTCCCCACTGGCTCTCTCTCTCTCTCTAAAATAGAAATGAATGAATGAATGAATGAATGAATATGTGACAGAACAAGAAGAACACAGGACAACAAAAACAACAACAAAAAATACATATATATCTTTCAGTGGTACCGACAACCTCAGAATCCAGTTGGCCTTGACAATTAGCTAAAGATATTGAAAACCATATTGTATACCCAAGTCTTATGGCTATAAAATTTGGGCTTAATGTAAAAATAACATCACTATTTTTTCAGTTTCATCTGCTTTAACTATGAGCCTTTTAGCCTATTTATTTTATTTAGTCTCTCATGATAAAACACATTTACCAGATATGTTCTAGATTTCAGACTGGCATACACCCAAATAACCTAGTCTGTGGCCAAAAAAGAGAACTTATCTTTTTAGCAGCTCATGAAGCACATTTAAAGGACTAGAAATAATATCCAAGACTGCGAAGGGAAGCTGTGGCCGTAGAAAGGACACAGTTGATGAGGTCCACTGGGAAGAGAAAGGCCGACCCCAAAGCAGAGCTGTCACCTCATCGCTGCACAGAGAGAGACGTGCTCACATCAGGGACACCTGGGTGACTCAGTCTCCTAGAGCTCTGACTCTTGGTTTCAACTCAGATCAGGATCTCATGCTTTGTGAGATGGAGCCCATTGTTGGGCTCTGCCCTGGGATTCTCTCTCCTTCTCTCTGCCCTTCCCCAGTGCACATGTACTTTCTCTCTCTTTTGCCCCTCTCTCAAAATAAATACATAAACATTTAAAAAATATATATGTCTTTATAATCCATATTCCTATATAAACATTACTCTTTTCCCCATGGTCTCTCTGGCTGATAGATGAAAATATTGTAGAACTAAACTTGTTTCCATGGACACATCTGATTTTTAATTGAGGTGGAATTTAATATGAGATCCTGATTTGAAAACTCTTTTTCAACCACTTTAAAAATGTTCATGCATCTACTTGTTTTGGTCTGTGTTAAATATACTTCCGTGGATGACCCCCAAATCCTGTCTCCTGTTAGTTTTTAGGCTTCATCACTTACTAATCATATTAACAAATGATCATCTGAGAAACAGTATAGGACTTCTTAAAAATAATTCATTCTCTCTTGTTAGATCTTCAATAATGAATACAAGGCTTTGCTTAAACTTGTTTCTCATGAATCAAGTGATTGGCATGTCCGGGGTCGCCTCCTACCACGCAGGTCTGAACAGTGGGAATATCTTAAAACTGAGGCCGTCCAATCAGGTGCCAGAGGAGCTAGAGCCACAATCAGGCTCTCTTTCCTCCGCTTGTTGAGAATTCACTGCAAAGTCACTGCCACTCAGAGAGGTATTTGGAAAACATCCTTTCCTACCGTATAATAAAACTGGTAATTTGACTCCTGAAAAATGTTACTAAATGTAAAATCCATCCACAGCAGCTCTTTTGTGCAAGCTTGCGAGTTGTGCAGACAACAAGGCGGATGAATCTCGGAGGAATAAAGAGACGCTAGTTGCGTCGTGGTGGTAGACGGAAATACTGACCCCAAGGCACTTGTTCTCTCGTTGAGGTCCCTGGTGTTTGCCGTAGATGAATATCGCAACCTCATAGATAGACTATCAAGTGGATATGATGGTAAATTCTTTGGAGCTTAATACATTTTACTTGCAGGAATTAAAATCATGTTTCCATTAGTAAGTCAAGCATCATTTTGACATGGTTAATTATGGAAAATAATTATTTTTAGTTGGTGATTATCTTGAAGCATTAAGATAGCATTTGTCACTCTTCTTTTATACATATAGTTGCCTATGTGGATATCTGCCAAGAACTGTTCCTTCAGTCCTTAAGGAGTGTTCCAGATTGGAGCTATTTCTTCTTTTTGTTTCCTGTACTGTAAATCTTTTGATACATCAGTTGAGAAGAGTTTAATGTCCTAATTTATAAACAAATTCACACCATGCTGTTATTTTGAGCAGTGTGCCGGATATCACACTCTAAAAAGGTCTCATTGCCTTTTATTTCTTCTCTCTTGGATAGGCGCTGTCTGTATCTCAATGGTGTTCTTCTTCCTCATGACAAATGCTGAATTATATTCTCAGTTAGGCATTGTGAAATAGTTTAAAATAAGCCTCACTCCTATGTTTCATCCAGTAGCAGGGGTTGAATTGCTGTACGTGTTTTTAATTGGAGGGTCATAAAATCAGAATTGCCTGCTAAAATTTACTTTTAAGCAATTTCTGTAGAAGGTTGGGAATGGGGTGGGCTGGGTAAAAGAATTTGTGAAATAAGGTGAGAACACAGTGGGACTATAATCTCAGTTCTCTCCTTGAGAAGAATTACACCTGCTCTAACGTTTATCAAAGTCTCTTAACTGCCTCATTTGCACATCTGCACGAGTGTAAACAAGAGCTCACAGGATTATTGTGAAGCACAAATGGCATATTGTAGGCAAAAACACTCTTTAAATCGTAAAACTCGATGTACTATTGTGATTCCTTAGTTTACCCAGATCTCTCTGCGGCTTGTGAATATTCTGGAGGCGCTTAGCTTTAAGGCTTCCTACTTTGGGAGACACTCCTGTCATTTCTCCCTAATTTTCCACTTTCCATCTCCAGCTCCCTGGGGACCCCTGCCATCCCGCGGTGCCCTTTCTCCTTCAGCGCCTTGCATGTGAGAAACATTTCGGTCTTGTTGGTAGATCGCAAGTCTCGAAATCAATTTGGAAACTGTGAGATGTGTCACATTACACCTTGGAACCGTATTGAAGGAAACGGAGCTAAGTGATATTTGTGCAGTTTGAAAATGCTGCATTTCTCAATTGCCAGAGATATTTGTTAAATTGTTAGAACACAATAAAGAAAGGGCATTCTCATGAGGAGTATTACATGCATTTCTTCTTCCTGTCTAAACTTGCTAATCTTTTATTTGCTGCAATAACAGATATGTATTTTCTTTCTTTTAAGCCTTTGCTTATAATTAGGCAGCACTACTGAGACCATCCACCCAGCGAGCCCCAAATGCCCCATGAGCAGTGATCTAGGGAGAAACAGATGAGGGAGCTAAGCCCCCAGATAGGCAGAAAAAAACCAAAACCAACCAACCAATGAAACACAAAACCACTGCAAGGACGGAGGAGCAGCAGGAGGAGAAGGAAGCAAAACAGGAAGACTGATCCTCCAGGAGCAAACTCTACCTCTTCGATTCTAGGTGTTTCTCTGCGTTTCAGGTAGAATCTTCCTTTCTGCCTCCAGCCATCTCTCCTCACACCCTGGACTTCCTTCCCTCTCTAGTCCTCTCTTTTCCTTCCATCAGCAAATGTTACCTGAGTTCCTACCCTGTCATGTAGTAGGTTGGGAGGGGGATGCAGTGACCGGGCCCCAACTCTCACCTTCAGTGAAATCACAGCTAATCATGGGGAAATCTACCTTTCCAAAAAATGCCTCTTTATGGGACACACACAGCTGCATAACCAGGCACCCAGGGTGGGGGGACTATGAGACAGCACTTCTGGGTCACACCTGCGGCCTGTGAGAGTGCGGGGGGGGGGGGGGCACATGCACACAGCAGGATGCTGATGGCCACAGTGTGAGGCCCAGAGCATCCTCTGAAGGTTTCCAGTCTTCTGCTTGTCTGATTCTCTGACAACCTGTGAAGTTTCATGTCTTCCTTTCTCTTCCGAATCTTTTTTTTTTTTTGTAATTGGATTCAACATACAAAATGATTCTAAATCCATCTTATCTCCGACAAAATCACAGCACAGAGAAAGCTACATGGTAAGCACGCAAAAGTGTTTACTGAAATCCAGTTTGTTGGACTGGATTAGATTCTTTCTATTGAATATCTATTAATTCACAGTATATTAACCTGCGCGTCTATACAATTGCCCCAGGGGCAAAATTCCACTTACCTGAAAGCCATTATGGATGCAGCATTCTCCTTCTGAGAGAGCACTTGTTAATTTGTTATTTTCCCTCTCTTTTACTCTGTCCTTGAAATAAAGAAATAGTTTAATTATCAGGTAGGTTTGGAAAAACATGAAGAATTCTTTAAACAGTCAACTTTATGGGGCCCTGGGTGGCTTAGTTGGTTAAGCGGCCAATTTCAGCTCAGGTCATGATCTCGTGGTTCTTGGGTTCAAGCCCGCGTCGGGCTCTGTGCTGACAGCTCGGAGCCTGGAGCTGCTTCGGATTCTGTGTCTCCCTCTCTCTCTGCCCCTCTCCTGCTCACACTCTGTGTGTGTCTCTCTCTCAAAAATAAATAAACGTTGAAAAAATAAAAATAAAATAAATAAACAGTCGACTTTAAAGATGGTTCCTCTTTTACATCTTGGGAGTTGTAGGAAAATTCTTTCTTAGATGAAATAATCATTGATTTTGTGGAAATATGTCTCTTAAAATTTTAGGCATTTTCATACAATGTAATGGAAGCCTGTGGCACCAACTATGCTTTTTATATCATATCATATATTATTTTTTAACTTTATTTATTTACTTTTGAGGGAGCGAGAGCACAAGCAGGGAAGGTGCAGAAAGCGAGAATCTGCACTGACAGTGTGGAGCCCAATGCCAGGCTTGAGCTCATGAACTTTGAAATCATAACCTGAGCCGAAGTCAGATTCTTTTTTAAATTTTTTTAATGTTCATTTGTTTTTGAGAAAGAGAGACAGACAGAGCATGAGCAGGGGAGGGGCAGAGAGAGAGGGAGATACAGAATCTGAAGCAGCTCCAGGCTCTGAGAGGTCAGCCCAGAGCCCAAAAAGGGGACCAAACCTATGAAAGGTGAGAGCTGAAGTTGGTGCTCAACCGACTGGGCCACCCAGGGGCCCCTCTATCATATTATTTTAATAAAACACATTTGTGGGACTTCAATCTCAGAACTGGCTGAGGGGCGGTGGCAGCAAAGAGAGGAAGACCATGCACAGAGAATGGATTCCCAGGGCTCTCCCAGTGACGTCCATTCACTTACTGTCAGCTCTGAAATCTGTGCCTCTAAAACCTGTCTGTTGTCAGTTGGCGAATCATAAAGCCAGAAGAAGGGCACATGCCAGTCATCTAGGGTTAAGGAAGCCAATAAACATGGGGCATGTGGGGGGCTCAGTTGGCTAAGCATTGGCTTCTGCTCAGGTCATGATCTCACAGTTCATTGGATCGAGCCCCACGTCGGACTGTGCTGACAGCTCAGAGCCTGGAGCTGCTTTGGAGTCTGTGTCTCCCTCTCTCTCTGCCCCTCCGCTGCTCATGCTCTGTCTCTCTCTCTCAAAAATAAATAAACATTAACTTTTTTAAGTCCATAACTAGAGACCCTTGGCTGGCATAGCTGGTGGAGTACATGACTCTTTAGCTCAGGGTTGGGAGTTTGAGCCCCACACTGAGTGTAGAGATTACTTAAAATCTTTTTTAAAAAATCAATAATATAAGACATCAAAGGTAAAATTGTAAAATTAAAAGAGTTTGTGACATATTTTGAAAAAAGGGAATTTTGATTACAGGGTTTAGATGCTCATTGGGAAATTAAAAAACAATATGTTTAAATAAAATACAAAACTGTGTGATCTAGTATCTTTATCAGTGTGAACAATAATTTTCTTGATCTATAAGAAGTTACTTTATCATCAGGATAGATTTAAATTGCGGCAACTCAAAAAATGTTGGTTTTAAATATTTGCTTCCTTCTTCACTTTTATTCCTTATTAAAACTTATTAAGAGTGTAAGGATCCTGTACCACTGACACCCAACCCTACCTCCATCAAAGAGAAATTATTTCAAATGAAATATGAAACACTAACCAAACACATTTTAAATGAAAACAGTGATAATCTATCCTGATAATTACCTCTTTCTTACAATCCCTGTTTTGGCAGTATAATTTCATTCCTAAACAAAAAGCAGAGCTTTTGATGTCCTTTCTATTCTTCTTCTAGTAAATGGATCCATTTAGCATGAGAACTCAGCCATCCTTTTCTCGCTGAGTCTGAGTTAGCTTGGAGGGCTAGCCTAAATGTCAATAGCGTGCATTATTTTCATTAGAACTAGACCATGTGTCTTTTACGGTTTCTTACAACTCCTCAGAGAAGAGACATCAGGGAGAATTCATTCAGGAGGGCTCTATCTAGAAAGGATTAGACTAATGCTGTTGGGTAGAAGGAAATGCACAGCCTGTTATGACATCTATTATGGACTGGCTATTTGCTGTTCCACTTCTTCAAAATTCTCTCAAAATAAGTGGAAACTATGGATAACAGTAGGGCGTGTCAGAGCTCAGAGAGACAACGAATTATAATCACAGCATAATCTGAAAGTATCACTGAAGATTGGCTTATCATTATTGTCTTCATTTCTCCTGACTTACTGGAGGACTCTGCATGTTGCTTCTGATCCATTCTAATCCAGGACTTTGTGAGCGAGTGGGGCTGTGACCACTCTCTTGCTTAGGTCTCTCCTCTATGAAACAAGGCAAACCGCGAGTCAAGACTGGTGCTTATCAAACTTTTTGGTGTAAGGATGTCTTTATAATCTTAAATTTTATTGAGTCCTGCCAAGTGACTGTGAGAAAACTCAGGAAATTCACACACACCCACACACCCACCCACCCACACACACACACACACACACACACACTCATGACAGTGGCAGTGGGAATGACAGTGACCTAAGGTACACACAATCTCTGCATTTTGATTACTGTCATGACTTAGTTCCTCTTTCAGCTCTAAGCAGTCATGGTGAGCAGGATAACCCAATGAGACACGGATTGCATTCTCCTGTGCAATAAGCAAAATATTTGGGGTTTCTTTGTCATTTATTCCCAAGAAGGTCCTCAAACTATTTCTAGTACTAACTAAATTCTTCCCTCAGTATTTCAACCACCGAAACTCCTTTCTTCATATTTAATACTGATTTCTAGTTTCCAGAAGAGTGTTAAGTGTCTAAAGTTTTCATTTTCTGTTTGGCCACTTATGTTAAGGTATGTTTACTTTGTCCCTGATAACGCCCCTCTTCCTCTCTTTACCTTCCTACCTGATCTATAATCTTTATTATAATAGTATCCATCTTCCTCTGTTATCAATGGATAATCTCATATGGACCTAAAAATGCACTTAGGAATTATTTCTGTTACTTTATGTATAAGGAAACAGAAGCTAGAAAATTCTAAGTTGGTCATGCTTCTATGACCAGAAAATGGAAAAGTCGAGATTTTATTCTAGTTCCCCGGACAACTACTTTGACAAGAGTTCTTATAGAAATACCTATCTTTATGTATCATACTGATCATATAAAGCAGTGATTTATATTTCAATGAAATTATACAAGAAATATTTTCTATCAAATTCCAAAAAAAAAAAAAAAAGCCCATGCTATTAAACAGTATGGCCAATTGCACTTAATATACAGTGGTACAACATCTTTTTATGCATTTATGCCTCCACTGCCATGGAGAATTTAGAGTTTTCTTCTCTGCATTTCTAGCACAGTGCTTGGCACAGAGCATGCACAAATCACTACTAATCCATGACTTCCTTACACCTGCATGAGGACGAAGAGTGACAGGGAAAGATGGGTATCATCTGCAGGGGAGGCCATCCCTCTGCGTCAGCTGATATGGGGCAAAACAAAACAAAACAAAATGTCAGTTTACAAGATTTACATAGATTCATGTTAGAAACACGCCCCCAAAGTGAGGGTTTTCCAGTGAACTACAGGACGTGCTCCATACGCCAGGAAGCAGGCATTATCTCATATCATTGCAGCGTAAATGTAGCTTCGGAAGAAAAGCAATTTCTGTCAAAATCTTTTTAATAATACTGTTTGACATTCACTATATTCTGCAGTTTTAGTGACCAAGATGCTAGCTTTGTAGAACAGAAAGAACCACTCCATTTTTCCTATGTTCCCATTGTACGTCTATCAATATTTAGATTTCTGTCTATTCAGCTGCTGTCTCTCTATCGACTTATCTACCTATTTATGTAATTTGTCTATAAATTAGTCCTGACACTCATACACACTTTGTGCCTTTCTGGACCACGCTTACAGAGCATCACCATGCCCTTTGGTTGACATTTTGATTCAAAAGTGGTGCCACATGAATACGGAATGTCCAAGTCTAGCTGGAATTTGCATTGGTTTGTCATGAATGATAAAAGTAAAATATTTATTTAGCTTAGGGATGAATACCAACAAGTTTTCTAGAATAAATTACAAGCCCATTGATAATACATGCTATAGGGCAAACAGTCATATTTATGGCCACTTTTGCATTTTAAAATTATATCCAGAAATGGAGAAATGCATAAAATGTATTAAAGTACCCAGGCTTCTGTTGAAAATGAAAATGAATGGGGCACCTGGGCGGCTCAGTCCGTTAAGCATCTGACTCATGTGTCTGGCTCAGGCCATGGTCTCGCAGTTTGTGGGACCCACAGCAGACACCACAGAGCCTGCTTGAGGTTCTCTCTCTCCCTCTCTCTTTGCCCCTCCCCCTGCTCGCTCACTCACTTACTTCCTCGAACTCTCTCTCTCTCTCTCTTATGAACACACATACATACATGTAAAAGAACGTGAAAATGAATGCATGACATTTTGTTATTGAAATCAGAGTTTCTATGGGTAGACATCATTTTTAGGCACGATAGTCAAAAATAAGCATGAAGATCAGATTTATTTTAGGAGAAATAAAAAAAAAGGTCATTTGTATTCTCCTTAGCATTTTCCCTAATCTGATTTTACCTTCAAAGAATGAGCAGTGCCTTGGATGAAATTTTCATAACCCAGTAGTTCTTGATGTCAGAAAGTTATATTGTTTTTCTACAAAAGAAATCCATGAACATTTTAACTCCATCAACAAATAGGCAGTGGGTGATTGGTAGAAACGCACTTGAGCCTCAAAACAGACTTTGGGAATCTGTATGTGATCTATGACCTGCTTCTGATGAATCTACAATGTGGCGCTTCTTGCTTTTTTATGCCATCAAAATGTGAGTCTTATTGAAATTATTACAATTGTCTAATAATTTATTCTTTTTACAAATGCATTGCCAGTTTGAATTCCATGTGTGTTTTTTGTTTGTTTATTTTGGTTTTTGCTTTTTTTGGGTTTTTTTTTATTGTTGTTGTTGTTTGTCTGTTATTGCAGGAGGTGCAGTGGATGAAAAGGTCTATCTTACCTGTCATTTTACATTCTACCTCCCCACAGAAATGGTTGTAAAATTGCAGCTCTTCTCATGTGTACAACTGATCGTTAAGGAGACAGACAATTCTACCAGCTTATGATGCATTCCCAACCACGGTTTAAACAAAGAAATAAATTAAGATGAGAAATAATGGTTAGTGGATATCCACAGTTGGCCAGAAACATTTTCTGAAGAAGATCCTTGGCTTGATTGTGCATTCATCCTCTGGGCTGGAGGAGTGTGGGGAGGGGCAGGGGGGCAGCTTACGCAGGGAAGGCTTCATGCATGTGATCAGAATATTCTCTTGAAGGAAAGTAAGACTTACCAGGTGGAAATGAAGGCAGGGTCAGACCTTACAGCATAAGAAGCTCTTAAATCAAGCCCCTTTACATCCTATAGTTTGATCATTCCACACTCAACTGTACAAAATTCCACCTGCTTGCACTAACATGCTTTTCTCTCACTTCTAGGGTTTTTGATAAGCTATACTCCCCCATTTGTCTGGAATGGGCATCCCTATTACTACCTTTAAGTGGATAATCACCAGTTCTTTCTTCTAAATGCCATTTAGAAATCATCCTTTGGGGGCATTAAAAAACTCCCAAAGATTAGAACAAGACAGTAGCTCCATGGCCATGAGAATCTTTGATGCTTGATTTTTAGAGCAGGGAGAGACTCTTCAGACCAAAATAGGATGTCTTCTCTACAAATGAGACCTGAGGTTCACAAAGACTGAGTGATTCGTTCCTACATGCATGGTATATCAGTGTACCTACTACAGAATGTGAACACTTCTAAGTTAAATTATCTAGAATAATATATGCCACATCCATATACATTCTTTGCTATTGATGTTTATAATACAGATTACAGGTGTGTGTGTATATACATATGTGTATCTCTCTATATGTGGTTTGAGTTGATATCTCTATCTTCCTATCTTTGTAAACGAAAGTGAATTTCATTACAAGAAAAAGAGTACCACGTAAGCTGTCTTAATTGAACTGGTAAATAAAACACTCTCATTTATATTTACAACACTAACTCTTCCTCCCCTAAATCCCACTAAAATTAAAGTAATGGCCATGAAAAATTATCTTTTTACAAAGTCACAAGTCCAAAGGATAAAAATGAAAATGGGGGGAGGGGATAGGTGCAATACAGTTTTACAGGCTGGAAGACAAGGGCAGTCGATCCGGAGGATCCAGGAAAGTCGACTGTTGTCCCAACAGCTAGGAAAGCCGTGGGAAAAACTGACTTGTCTCGAGGAACTCTCAAACACTAAGAACTTGGCACAGAACTCTCTGAAGGTGAGGGGGATGGTGAGGCAGAATGAAAGAAATGATTGGAAAAAGTATATATTTTAGAAGGAATTAGAACCTACTTCTGTTGCCCACTGGAGGAGCCAGCCCTGCTGCGTCTTAGAAGGCCGCAGGTTTCATTCTTCAGTGAAGGTAAAACAGAGGGTTTTTGGAATGCAAAAGCCAGGCACATTTGAGGATTGCACCAGAATGAAAATGGGGAGATGGCAGTATACGGGAATGTAGAGATCCATGGCTCTGCCAGTTTAAGGCTTCCACCTCGAGGTGGAGAGACTGTGACCCCCTCAAGAGAAAGAACCAAAGAGAAGGTACTGGAACTCCTCAGTGGATATGAGCAGACTGTTAAGGAAATCCTCTGACCAGAAGACAAGGCCCGCCCTAGGCAGGGAACAGAACAACTGCGAAGACACTGATGATGTGCAGAAGCTGAGCTGAGCACTTGAATGTGCATCTGAATCAGTTCTTGAAAACCCTGACTTCCGGGCCCCACCTCTGGAGCTCAACCCAGGAGGTCCCATGGGCGCCCGAAAATGTGCAGCTCTAACCCTTGCCCAGGTATCTCCAGGCTGCTGGGGCTGGGGTCCCACCTTGACAACAACTAGAGCAGTGCTCTCTTGAGATGGGCGGGTCCCACCCCATCAGGCCACAGTCCATAATCCAAGTGTTGAAGGATGAGAAGTATTGATCATCTCAGGGAGAAAAGGTTGTATGTTTGCTTGTACGGATGTTGGTTTTTCAGAGCGAAATGAGCAGCCTCCAGGAATCTGAAGTATTTGATTGATGATAAACAAACACTAAAAATCTAATAAGGAGAGGGAAGAAAACAAAATACGCAAGTCTCAAAGGGCCCGTGCAACATAAATTGATGGATGAGAGCAGAAAGGAAACTTTCTGTCTCTACCTGCACCCGTGAGGCACACAGCGTGCTCCCTCGAGCACTGACCATCCAGCCAGGAGACCTCCCCCACTGGGGGCCCCGCAGGGTGTTCTGAGAAATCCACAGTGTCCTTCGCTCGGTTTCCAGCACATTCTGAGTGGTTTCTGGAGAGATCTGGCCATACGTGCTAGTGCCCAAACACCAGAAGTTCCACCAGGGTCTAAACCATGACCTTGCACGTTGGCCCAGGGCCCACCTGATAATTCTAATGAATTTTACTTTTGAAGGAAGACACCCCCCGAGCCGCTTCCTAAACATTAAACAATGGCCATCAGTGTTGGGCTTCACTGCTCTCCTCTCTTCTCCATCTTGGGGAAAGAATGAATTAATTAATTACCCCCACCCTTCTTGATACAGGGAAAAAATCTGTACGTAAATGAGACAAATTGTTTTGTTTTATTTTGACCCCATCTAAACAAAGGATGCATATGGAATCATATTTTAAGTTGATAAAACACTGATTTGAGCCTCCAGCATCATGCTGCTCTGCCCCACGGCTCCGCAGCTCCCGTCGAATTTCGCTGGGTTTTGCAATTACTTCTCTACAGCAACATCTATCACAGCCCGTCTTGCAGGAAATGCATTTCACTTCTTTTTCCCCTTTATTCGTGGCTGTTTCATGTTTGTGAGTAGGTGCATTAGGTATCTTGCTCTGTGTTACCATGCCAAACAAAAAAAGTGAGATCATGTAATATTTTAGTTATTAATTTTCACTATAAATTAGAAAGTTTGCTTTGAGATTATGGAAGTCTTTATTTTCAAGGCTCACATACAATCCAGTGATGTATATTAACCTGTCACAGTATCTGTGAACCATTTATTCATTTAACGTATTTAAAATCTACAACATTCCCAAGAGGTACAGTGTTTCTGTGATTAACTCTGATCTCATCTTTAAGAAATGCCTTTCTGCACATGTCAGAGTGAGGTGCGTGTGTCTGCACGGACCGTTTCTGTCTTTGTCTGTCCTCGTGTGCGCTGGTGGCTCATGTCTCCAGGTCCCATCTCAGTGGTGGTGGCAGTGCAGTGACTGCATACAGAAACATCCCTACTATGTGACTTCTCCCCACTCAGTGACAATTGCTGCTCCTGCTAATTACATTTCGCTAGTTCTAGCCACAGCTCAGGTGTGTGCAATGCTAGAATTTCTTATAGACTCATGTCCTTAATACGGTTTATGGCTCTCCGGTTCCCTAGGAATTTCTTTCTTTCTTTGGACTGTGTTTCTATTCTTGGTGACCCCTGTTACAGGGGTGGGAGAGGCTTCAATTGTGTGGCTCTTTTATGAGAGAAAGCTGCCTACCCTTAACGTTCCCCAAAGGGCCACCATCTCTGGGGAGTCCTGGGTTGTGTCCCACAGCCTCGGCCGGCCACAGTGTGCAGGTCTCACTCTTCACTGCTTCACGGAGCCGCGTGTGGTGATGAGTGGCTCATCAGCCACATCTGTGCAGATCGGCCCCACACTGCATGAGCCATCCTGTGTCAGCCGAACTTTGGGACAGAACGGGACAGCTAACAGACATAGGACGCCTGACTTCTGGTTTGTGGTCCTTCTAAGACTGTTTAATTTGTCTCTCTGCCTCACTTTCTTCATTTTCATGTTGGAACTGTAGCCAGCTACTTTTTGGGTCTGTTGTGAGCACCCAGTATGGTAACTTAGGTGTCCAGCCTGGTGAGTTGTATGTACTAAGTAGGCAGTAGTTCCTCCTTTTTCTTCTCGGCTTACACACCCCCTACTGCTGGATCATTGGAGCATTCTCATGGCCAGTAAGTCTGTAAATAACTAGATGTCTGCAAAAGGCGGGATTAAACCAATGCACGTTCCCTTCTGATGTGAATGGTATAGAATCAGACGAGATAGTATGGAGTCACCACAAATATAAGCAACCGTGTCTTTCTGGAAAATGACCGAGTTAGCGGAATTGTACAGCAGGTATTTCTGATGTCCTGTATTATAAAATATTATATTTATGTCTATCATTTATTTATACATCTTTACAACATTATTTTAAAGGAACATTAGGACCCACAATGAAGTAGAAGCTCAAATATTTTATTTTATTTTTCTTTTTTTATAATAGTTTATTGTCAAATTAGTTTCCATATAACACCCAGTGCTTCTCCCCACAAGTGCCCCCCACCATGACCATCCCCCCTCCTCCATCCCCCTTCAGTCCATGATTCATCTTCAGTATTCAGTAGTCTCCCTTGATCTGTGTCCCTCACTCTTCCCCGCTCTCTTTCCCCTTCCTCTCCCCATGCTCCCCTGCCAGGTCTCTCCTGTTAGACCTATGCATGCAAACATATGGTATCTGTCCTTCTCCGCCTGACTTATTTCGCTCAGCATGACACCCTCAAGGTCCATCCACTTTCCTACAAATGGCCATATGTCATTCTTTCTCATTGCCATATAGTACTCCATCGTGTATATATACCA
>NC_043700.1:3338078-3339652 GCF_006229205.1 Suricata suricatta | reverse complement strand
CTCTTCTAGTCAGGTGACTTTAGTCCTTCAGGGCTGCTACCACAAAATACCCCAGACTGGGGGACATATTGTTTTGCACAGATCTGGAAGCTAGGAAGTCTGACATAAGGTAATTAGCATGGTCCTGTTCAGGTGAGGACTGTAGACTTCCATCTCCTAATGATGTCTTCTTCACATGGCAGAAGGGGTGAAGGATCCCCCTGGGGTCAATTTCATAAAGGCACTAATCCCTTTCATGAGGACTCTACTCTCATGACCTAATTACCTCCCCAAAGGCCCTACCACCTAACACCTCTTAATATCATCTTGGGTGGAGGGTTAGGATCTCAACACGTGACTTTTGGGGGAACATGAACGAACATTCAGTCCATAACATCAGGCAACTATATAACATTTTTGGAAGAGAATCTACAGATGCCAAATATTTATTTAGAAACAGCCTAGGCTGTGACAAAAGAAAAATATGTCAAAATATAATAGAAGAAGTTTATTTATAACTAGAGAAAAATTGGTCCCAAAGATCCAAGATGTCAGAACACAATTTAAAAAATGGGTAAAAGATAAGTATAGGAAAAGACATAGGAGAAATGTGTTGGGTCAAACAGATTTGCTGTACCCCACTAGAAATCAGGAAAACAATACATTAGGGAAGCACATGGCCATATGACTGGCCAAATTATAGAGCTGGTGTGCTTTGAGTGTGTGCTGAAATATGGGGAAACAGTCTTTTGCCGATTCCTGCTTTGACAATGTTTGCTGGACTGGAGGAATTACACCAGCAATCGCTGATAACTTGGCAAATTAGAATTGGAACATATACTTTTGTTCCAGGCAAAAAACTTCCAGAAAACACACTTACAAAAATCTCACACTCAGAGAATGGCCCATGAATATGTATGTATGGATGGCCACTGCAATGTTCTTAAAAATAGAAGGAAACTGGATACAACCTAAATCTACATGTCAACAGAGACATTTTAAGTTAAGTATTCACATCAGGGAATACTAAGTGGAAATTTTTAAGATGTTTGTCTACTATACATTAAAACATGAAAATTTTGTTTCAGTTAAAAATCAGGTCACATGAGGGACACCTGGGTGGCTCAGTAGTTAAGCATCCAACTGACTCTTGGTTTCAGCTCAGGTCATGATCTTGTAGTCCTGAATTCAAGCCCTGCATCAGTCTCTGCACTGGTGCTGGATTCTCTCTCTCTCTCTCTCCCCTTGCTCTGTTTGCTCACATGCACACAGAAGTGCTCTCTCTCTCAAAATAAATAAACATTTTTAAAGAAATCAAGTAACAGAATAATACCCATCTGTTTTTGGATTGAAAGTTTGTGTTTGCTCAAATGTCACATGTTGAAGACCTAACTTCCAAAGTGATGGTATTTGGAGGTGGGGGCCTTTGAAAGGTAATTAGGTTTATATGAGGTCATGAGGGCAGAGCCTCCCTGGTGGGATGAGGGCCCTTCTAAGAAGAGGAAGAGGAGACCAGGTAGGTCATTCTCTGCCATATGAAGACATGGCAAGAAGGCACTGGCCACACACCAGAAAAGGTCCTCACCAGGAACCAA
>NC_043700.1:3336404-3337978 GCF_006229205.1 Suricata suricatta | reverse complement strand
TTGGTTCCTGGTGAGGACCTTTTCTGGTGTGTGGCCAGTGCCTTCTTGCCATGTCTTCATATGGCAGAGAATGACCTACCTGGTCTCCTCTTCCTCTTCTTAGAAGGGCCCTCATCCCACCAGGGAGGCTCTGCCCTCATGACCTCGTATAAACCTAATTACCTTTCAAAGGCCCACACCTCCAAATACCATCACTTTGGAAGTTAGGTCTTCAACATGTGACATTTGGGCAAACACAAACTTTCAATCCAAAAACAGATGTGTATTATTCTGTTACTTGATTTCTTTAAAAATGTTTATTTATTTTGAGAGAGAGAGCGCTTCTGTGTGCATGTGAGCAAACAGAGCAAGGGGAGAGAGAGAGAGAGAGAATCCAGCACCAGTGCAGAGACTGATGCAGGGCTTGAATTCAGGACTACAAGATCATGACCTGAGCTGAAACCAAGAGTCAGTTGGATGCTTAACTACTGAGCCACCCAGGTGTCCCTCATGTGACCTGATTTTTAACTGAAACAAAATTTTCATGTTTTAATGTATAGTAGACAAACATCTTAAAAATTTCCACTTAGTATTCCCTGGTGTGAATACTTAACTTAAAATGTCTCTGTTGACATGTAGATTTAGGTTGTATCCAGTTTCCTTCTATTTTTAAGAACATTGCAGTGGCCATCCATACATACATATTCATGGGCCATTCTCTGAGTGTGAGATTTTTGTAAGTGTGTTTTCTGGAAGTTTTTTGCCTGGAACAAAAGTATATGTTCCAATTCTAATTTGCCAAGTTATCAGCGATTGCTGGTGTAATTCCTCCAGTCCAGCAAACATTGTCAAAGCAGGAATCGGCAAAAGACTGTTTCCCCATATTTCAGCACACACTCAAAGCACACCAGCTCTATAATTTGGCCAGTCATATGGCCATGTGCTTCCCTAATGTATTGTTTTCCTGATTTCTAGTGGGGTACAGCAAATCTGTTTGACCCAACACATTTCTCCTATGTCTTTTCCTATACTTATCTTTCACCCATTTTTTAAATTGTGTTCTGACATCTTGGATCTTTGGGACCAATTTTTCTCTAGTTATAAATAAACTTCTTCTATTATATTTTGACATATTTTTCTTTTGTCACAGCCTAGGCTGTTTCTAAATAAATATTTGGCATCTGTAGATTCTCTTCCAAAAATGTTATATAGTTGCCTGATGTTATGGACTGAATGTTCGTTCATGTTCCCCCAAAAGTCACGTGTTGAGATCCTAACCCTCCACCCAAGATGATATTAAGAGGTGTTAGGTGGTAGGGCCTTTGGGGAGGTAATTAGGTCATGAGAGTAGAGTCCTCATGAAAGGGATTAGTGCCTTTATGAAATTGACCCCAGAGGGATCCTTCACCCCTTCTGCCATGTGAAGAAGACATCATTAGGAGATGGAAGTCTACAGTCCTCACCTGAACAGGACCATGCTAATTACCTTATGTCAGACTTCCTAGCTTCCAGATCTGTGCAAAACAATATGTCCCCCAGTCTGGGGTATTTTGTGGTAGCAGCCCTGAAGGACTAAAGTCACCTGACTAGAAGAG